>NC_069499.1:265664126-265734126 GCF_027579735.1 Bombina bombina | reverse complement strand
CTTGTGTTACTTAACATTTGAGTTTAAATGTAATTTAATTGCAGGAATTAGCTAAAATGGTTTTTAACACATACTCTAGATTACTTGGCAGACTATTTAGACCACCTTTGATAAATACAAAGGTAGTGACTGTGTAATAGATTAAATAAAACAAAGATTGGTAAAACAAGATAATGGAAATACATAACAATAAAAAATATAAATATCTGCAGATGAGTAGAATATTGGGTAGATATAACAAGGGCAGAATGGCCTTGTTCCCCTTGTAGGCTCACTGGAAACAGCAGTTATGAAGCAGCGGTCTAAAGACTGCTGCTCCATAACTTTTACGCTGCCTCTGAGGCTGCGGTCTTCAATCCGCCCGATCCTGTACGATCGGGCTGATTGACACCCCCTGGTCTTTTAATTTTCTCTGCTGCCCCTCATAAGATAAAGATGCACATGCCTCTGACTGTTCTGCCATCAACTTTGCTCATATCAGGTTCGTATGATTAACACCCAGGATTATTTTGCCTATAATTGGTGTGTTATAAAAGCAAAACAGAACTATCATTCCCTAAAAGCTATAACACACTGCAGACAATAATTAACAGTAATACATCCTGGCCACTCAGGCTAACAAGGCTTCCTGAATGTTTTGCTGGAAAGCAGAGGCAACATAACAAGCTTTTGAGTCAATATTGTGGCAATGAGCAGCCTGGAGTTCACTTTTCATAGAGTTTATTGACAAGATTCTTACAGCATGTGATTGACAGCATCATCCACACCTTCTTTTACAATAAGGTGGCACTTTCTGTAGGATATACTGTAGGTACATTTATAAACTGCAGTTACACATTGTATCTTCTAGAAGTGGGACTGGGGGTAATGCATTGACTTAATTCATTTTTCATGTTACATTGAATGATTGGCAATAAGCAGCCATGAAGCCCATGCACCTGCCTCTTATTTCTTACAAAAATCTTATCCTATGCTTATATACTGTCAGCCTGTCAAATATAATGTAGGCAACATAAATAAATGAAGGCAGTAAAGCATAGGAGTGTTCTTAATGATCAGTAATGCTAGTACAGTGGTGTCAACATATGTGTAAAATACCAATAAGGTGTGAAAGGCTTATGTTCTGGTAAAGGTTCTGGTAGTCAGTTTCTGGTCTGTCCTTCATATGTGTAATGTGCACACAAACAACCTGGTTGTGTGATTTCTGACTATGTAAGAAGTAAATCTGGAGAATATAATCTTTTTGTAGAATCATTCCCCTCTCAGATGATACAGAATGATGGTGTTAGGAGAAGCAGATGGCCAACACAATATGATCTTGTGTCTGAAACCAGATTCCCATAAATCAGCAATGCTACGTTAACTTACTGTAATGATTTCTGGGCACATGCTCAAGGCATAGTAGGTGCTGGCATTTTGCCTCTGGGGGTTCATTAACACTTTCAGTTTGCTCTGTGTTCTGATCAGTTTGTCCCCCAAGACTTTATTTTATGAGATGCGTTTCAGCAATGAGCTATTAAGGGGACTGTCTTATATAGGAGGGTAGGAAGGATTTTGGGGTCTGCTGCACTTTCTATCCCAACTTTATAAACAAGCTGCCGATGTGAACTAATCAACAAAGAGTTTTTGATAAGATTGTTTAATGGAAGCTTCATAAGTTATTTAGTGATCCATAATGCCAAGCCTATGGGATCAGTTGTCTTAACAGATTTAATTTATGTCCCTTTAAAGATTTTGGGGCTGCAGTATGGCTTAAACTATAGATTACTGGTTTATGAAACCCTTTGTACAATCTGATTGCAAAGTGTAGGGGCAATTGTATGCTAGTGGTAAGGACATAAAACTTAAAAGTGAAATCACATGCTTGCATTTCAGTTTTCAATAGGAGCAATTTTACAATACACAAGTATCAACAAAAAGGTTTCTGTGTAGCATGTGTACTCTGTGGGTTAACCCTTTTTTTCCTTGTATGTGAGCTGTTAAGAAACTTGACAGTGAGGCCTAAACATGTCTACTTGTCAGATTTGGGTTGAGTGGAGTATTTTGAATTAAAACATTAGTGAGTAATGCCAAAGTTTAAAGTTATTAAAAAGAATGAATACGACCATAAAGAAGGACTATAGGCAGTGCTGCTGGCTGAGGTTTCGGAATTTACAGGGATGCATTTTTGTTGTCATTTTCCATTGATTGTACTACAGTAGACACCCACATGATCAGGTAATAAGAATGCATAGGGACCAGAGCGTATTAAGTGTGATAGAAGTAGGTCAAGTGTAAGGTGCCTACATACATATGACATTATGTAAGCACTAATATTGTGGAGTGAGGGGGCATCACAGTTCAAGACTTAAAAGGCTTAAAAGGCAAGCGGTAGAAAGGGTGAGTGACTAAGGAGGGTTAGTTGTGTGATAGAGGATGACTGAAACTATATATTTAAGAGGACTAAATGTGAGCCTAAAATATGTCTGAATGAGATTATGGCAGCTGAATTTAAACCCTTAATAGACTGTGTATGAATTCTACAGAATTGTGAGCTACTTGAAAAGCTGAGTGTGAAATCTGGAGTGGATCATGTATGAGCACCAGATTGGTACTGTTAACAAGTGGAATTGTATTTCTGTACCTTGAAGGGTCAGGAGATAAAGGTGAAATTAATCAGGTTGTGCCCCTTATGATGAACATATGACCACTGCTTGCTCTTGGCTTTAAGTTCCTTGTTTTTCAAAGGTTTCTACCCTTTGCCCAGTTTGCCAAAAGAAAATTCCACTGAACACTGAACTGCTGGACTTCTTACTTAACGAAAAGCAAAATAATGAGTTCTAGGCAAATACTAACTAATTGAAAGGGCTGTAAACCCATTACATATTGGTCAGAGATAATCAAGGGTATTTAATCACTTTTATCTATTCAGGAGCAGTGAAGCTTCAGCAGCCAGCCCTGAACCCTGCCATGTGCTTATTATCATCATCATTAGCAGAATTACTTCACAGCTGTTCTTTGATACCTCTCTTCAGCTGGGGGCCTGGCCAACCCGTATAATGTTTTAACCTCTTCAACACATAAGGAGATGCTTATGTGATAGCTGTAGAACAATTTCCTACCAGTAAAGCAACTCCCTGTACCAATTAAATTATTTTATTAAGTGGTAAAAAATTATGTTAATATTAAATACATATGTCTGCTTCTGTGAATGTGCTTTTTTATATTTGTAACTGGTGCCAATGATGGTGGCTTGGGTAAGTTATATGACTTCTATGTCTACTACCTGTTAGTTTCTTTTCTCTCTTTTTCATTTTTACATTTATGCAATCCCAACCACATATGATCATACAAGTGCAACTTTGGGGTGAATCTATTAAATACCTGTGACTATAAAAAGGAATATGGGTTTTTACTATCATTGTCATAGCATGTGCTCATAGTATTGTAAATCAGTAGGAATGTTCAGTGTGGTCTAGTCGGAGGACACTCTCTATGGGTTCTGCATGGACCTTTACAATAATTCCAAGTGAGACTCTGTGTTAGTAGATGGACACAGAGCTAGACTGTCTTCTTGTGGGTGCACTCTAGATACGACTGTCTTTTCATGCTGCACACTGACACTACATCTTGTGTGATTTATTTCATGAGAGAGCCTTTTCATGGCTGCACTGTGTGAGAGTGCCTTATTTGGGTTGTAATATGTGAAATTAGGTAAACTCAGTTTAAGACTTCTTTTTGTGGGTGCACTTTTTTATTTCTAAAGTGTGTTTTTTTTTAGTGTGACTGCTGTTGAGTGAGGCTGCCTTCCAATAGTATGTAAAAATGTCTTACAGTGAGTCATACTCAACTCCCTGAGTTCAGTTAACCTTCTGAGAATCAACCTCTTCCCCCCTGTCAAGTGCTCTTCTATTTTCCCCACAGAAAACATATTTAATCAAGGACATAGGCAGGAAGTCCTCAGTCACAAAGACACCACTTAGGATTTAGGCAGTCCATTGTACATAGGCCCTCAAATGAGCTCTACAAGAGCTGTTTATATCCGCACCAGACCTTTTTAGGTAGGCTTTTTACATTCACTGTTTGCAAGAGAAGGGGAGTGCCAGGGTGCTCTGACTTTTAACTGAAAATGCCGGATGAAATGAAGTGTCACTAGCAGATAATTGTCTCACACACAATATTGATATAACACCACAATGCAGCTTTTTGTTTTGAAGACCCATGTTGGTTTTATTATTGTTTATGACTTGTAGTAGCTTATAAGGCAGTGTAATATTTGCCTAGAGATGACTCTCTGTAATCATAATATATGGAACAAAAAAGTGCACCTCAAAAACATTACCATGGAAATCTGATTTTAAAAAAGCCATCATACAACTGTGCATGTACTATGCTGTACCACATAGTAGGAATGATGTGCAGGTGACACTTTGCATGATTTATTGTCATGGTGAGCATAATATGTTGTACTATATAGTGGGGTTGTGCAATAATAGTGTACCTAATGTGCTACACCATATAGTGAGATTGTGCAATAAATAATGTACCCAATGTGCTGCACCATATAGTGAGACTGAGCAAGTAACACATTGCACCATATAGTGGGTGTTGTGCAATGAATAATGTACCTAATGTGTTGCACCATATAGTGAGACTGTGCAATGAATAATGTACCTAATGTGATGCACCATATAGTGAGACTGTGCAAAGAAAATGTTGCACCATATAGTGGGGTTGTGCAATAATTGTGTATCTAATGTGCTACACCATATAGTGAGATTGTGCAATAAATAATGTACCCAATGTGCTGCACCATATAGTGAGACTGAGCAAGTAACACATTGCACCATATAGTGAGACTGTGCAATGAATAATGTACCTAATGTGCTGCACCATATAGTGAGATTGTGCAATGAATAGTGTATCTAATGTGCTACACCATATAGTGAGATTGTGCAATAAATAATGTACCCAATGTGCTGCACCATATAGTGAGACTGAGCAAGTAACACATTGCACCATATAGTGAGACTGTGCAATGAATAATGTACCTAATGTGCTGCACCATATAGTGAGATTGTGCAATGAATAATGTACCTAATGTGCTACACCAGGGTTCTTCAAACTTTTCCCCCCAAGACCCAGTGCCATGATACAACAAACCTTTGCGACCCTATTTTTATGCTTGGTTTGAAAATATTAGTAAGTAATACACAACTTGATAGCTGCAATGTTTGGCAAAGTGACTAAAATATGTGTGTGCTTTATTCCTGATTGTAGTCAAACTTTAAAAAGTTGTAAAACGTAATAACACACCCTCACTCACATACACCACAGACACACACACACACAGGCATACAACACAAACCACTCAAACTCTCATACAACAAAAACACCACACACTCTTATACAACACACACACACACCACACACATTCTCATACAAAACACACACTCATGCAACACACACCACACACATTCTCATACAACCCACACTCTCATACAACACACACCCCACAAACTATCATACAAAACACACAAACACACCACACACACTTATACAACACATACACACCACTCACTCTCATATAACACACACACACCACATAGGCTCTCATACAACACACACACAAGCCGCGACTCGGTAAGCATGGTGTTGCGACCCAGTAATGGGTCCTGACCCATAGTTTGAAGAACCCTGTGTTACACCATATAGTGAGACTGTGCCATGAATAATGTATCTAATGTGTTACACCATATAGTGAGACTGTGCAATGAATAGTGTATCTAATGTGCTGCACCATATAGTGAGACTGTGCAATGAATAATGTACCTAATATGCTGCACCATATAGTGAGACTGTGCAAGTAACATGTTGCACCATATAGTAAGACTGTGCAATGAATAGTGTACCTAATGTGCTGCACCATATAGTGAGACTGTGCAATGAATAATGTATCTAATGTGCTGCACCATATAGTAAGACTGTGCAATGAATAGTGTACCTAATGTGCTGCACCATATAGTGAGACTGTGCAATGAATAGTGTATCTAATATGCTGCACCATATAGTGAGACTGTGCAATGAATAGTGTATCTAATGTGCTGCACCATATAGTGAGACTGTGCAATGAATAATGTATCTAATATGCTGCACCATATAGTGAGACTGTGCGAGTAACATGTTGCACCATATAGTAAAACTGTGCAATGAATAGTGTACCTAATGTACTGCACCATATAGTGAGACTGTGCAATGAATAGTGTATCTAATGTGCTGCACCATATAGTGAGACTGTGCAATGAATAGTGTATGTAATGTGCTGCACCATATAGAGAGATTGTGCAATGAATAGTGTATCTAATGTGCTGCACCATATAGTGAAACTGTGCAATGAATAGTGTATCGAATGTGCTGCACCATATAGTGAGACTGTGCTATGAATAGTGTATCTAATATGCTGCACCATATAGTGAGACTGTGCAAGTAACATGTTGCACCATATAGTAAGACTGTGCAATGAATAGTGTACCTAATGTACTGCACCATATAGTGAGACTGTGCAATGAATAGTGTATCTAATGTGCTGCACCATATAGTGAGACTGTGCAATGAATAGTGTATGTAATGTGCTGCACCATATAGAGAGATTGTGCAATGAATAGTGTATCTAATGTGCTGCACCATATAGTGAAACTGTGCAATGAATAGTGTATCTAATGTGCTGCACCATATAGTGAGACTGCAATGAATAGTGTATCGAATGTGCTGCACCATATAGTGAGACTGTGCAATGAATAATGTATCTAATGTGCTGCACCATATAGTGAGACTGTGCAATGAATAATGTATCGAATGTGCTGCACCATATAGTGAGACTGTGCAATGAATAATGTATCTAATGTGCTGCACCATATAGTGAGATTGTGCAATGAATAGTGTATCTAATGTGCTGCACCATATAGTGATACTGTGCAATGAATAGTGTATCTAATGTGCTGCACCATATAGTGAGACTGTGCAATGAATAGTGTATCTAATGTGCTGCACCATATAGTGAGACTGTGCAATGAATAGTGTATCTAATGTGCTGCATCATATAGTGAGACTGTGCAATGCATAGTGTATCTAATGTGCTGCACCATATAGTGAGACTGTGCAATGAATAATGCATCTAATGTGCTGCACCATATAGTAAGACTGTGCAATGAATAGTGTACCTAATGTGCTGCACCATATAGTGAGACTGTGCAATGAATAGTGTATCTAATATGCTGCACCATATAGTGAGACTGTGCAATGAATAATGTATCTAAAATGCTGCACCATATAGTGAGACTGTGCGAGTAACATGTTGCACCATATAGTAAGACTGTGCAATGAATAGTGTACCTAATGTACTGCACCATATAGTGAGACTGTGCAATGAATAGTGTATCTAATGTGCTGCACCATATAGTGAGACTGTGCAATGAATAGTGTATGTAATGTGCTGCACCATATAGAGAGATTGTGCAATGAATAGTGTATCTAATGTGCTGCACCATATAGTGAAACTGTGCAATGAATAGTGTATCTAATGTGCTGCACCATATAGTGAGACTGTGCAATGAATAGTGTATCTAATGTGCTGCACCATATAGTGAGACTGCAATGAATAGTGTATCGAATGTGCTGCACCATATAGTGAGACTGTGCAATGAATAATGTATCTAATGTGCTGCACCATATAGTGAGACTGTGCAATGAATAATGTATCGAATGTGCTGCACCATATAGTGAGACTGTGCAATGAATAATGTATCTAATGTGCTGCACCATATAGTGAGATTGTGCAATGAATAGTGTATCTAATGTGCTGCACCATATAGTGATACTGTGCAATGAATAGTGTATCTAATGTGCTGCACCATATAGTGAGACTGTGCAATGAATAGTGTATCTAATGTGCTGCACCATATAGTGAGACTGTGCAATGAATAGTGTATCTAATGTGCTGCATCATATAGTGAGACTGTGCAATGCATAGTGTATCTAATGTGCTGCACCATATAGTGAGACTGTGCAATGAATAATGCATCTAATGTGCTGCACCATATAGTAAGACTGTGCAATGAATAGTGTACCTAATGTGCTGCACCATATAGTGAGACTGTGCAATGAATAGTGTATCTAATATGCTGCACCATATAGTGAGACTGTGCAATGAATAATGTATCTAAAATGCTGCACCATATAGTGAGACTGTGCGAGTAACATGTTGCACCATATAGTAAGACTGTGCAATGAATAGTGTACCTAATGTACTGCACCATATAGTGAGACTGTGCAATGAATAGTGTATCTAATGTGCTGCACCATATAGTGAGACTGTGCAATGAATAGTGTATGTAATGTGCTGCACCATATAGAGAGATTGTGCAATGAATAGTGTATCTAATGTGCTGCACCATATAGTGAAACTGTGCAATGAATAGTGTATCTAATGTGCTGCACCATATAGTGAGACTGTGCAATGAATAGTGTATCGAATGTGCTGCACCATATAGTGAGACTGTGCTATGAATAGTGTATCTAATATGCTGCACCATATAGTGAGACTGTGCAAGTAACATGTTGCACCATATAGTAAGACTGTGCAATGAATAGTGTACCTAATGTACTGCACCATATAGTGAGACTGTGCAATGAATAGTGTATGTAATGTGCTGCACCATATAGAGAGATTGTGCAATGAATAGTGTATCTAATGTGCTGCACCATATAGTGAAACTGTGCAATGAATAGTGTATCTAATGTGCTGCACCATACAGTGAGACTGCAATGAATAGTGTATCGAATGTGCTGCACCATATAGTGAGACTGTGTAATGAATAATGTATCTAATGTGCTGCACCATATAGTGAGACTGTGCAATGAATAATGTATCGAATGTGCTGCACCATATAGTGAGACTGTGCAATGAATAATGTATCTAATGTGCTGCACCATATAGTGAGATTGTGCAATGAATAATGTATCGAATGTGCTGCACCATATAGTGAGACTGTGCAATGAATAATGTATCTAATGTGCTGCACCATATAGTGAGATTGTGCAATGAATAGTGTATCTAATGTGCTGCACCATATAGTGATACTGTGCAATGAATAGTGTATCTAATGTGCTGCACCATATAGTGAGACTGTGCAATGAATAGTGTATCTAATGTGCTGCATCATATAGTGAGACTGTGCAATCCATAGTGTATCTAATGTGCTGCACCATATAGTGATACTGTGCAATGAATAGTGTATCTAATGTGCTGCACCATATAGTGAGACTGTGCAATGAATAGTGTATCTAATGTGCTGCATCATATAGTGAGACTGTGCAATGCATAGTGTATCTAATGTGCTGCACCATATAGTGAGACTGTGCAATGAATAGTGTATCTAATGTGCTGCACCATATAGTAAGACTGTGCAATGAATAGTGTATCTAATGTGCTACACCATATAGTTAGACTGTGCTATGAATAATGTATCTAATGTGCTACACCATATAGTGAGATTGTGCAATGAATAATGTATCTAATGTGCTATACCATATAGTGAGACTGTGCAATGAATAGTGTATCTAATGTGCTGCACCATATAGTGAGACTGTGCAATGAATAATGTATCTAATGTGCTGCACAATATAGTGAGACTGTGCAATAAATAATGTATCTAATGTGCTGCACCATATAGTGAGACTGTGCAATGAATAGTGTATGTAATGTGCTGCACCATATAGTAAGACTGTGCAATGAATAATGTATCTAATGTGCTGCACCATATATTGAGACTGTGCAATGAATAGTGTATCTAATGTGCTACACCATATAGTGAGACTGTGCAATGAATAGTGTATCTAATGTGCTGCACCATATAGTGAGACTGTGCAATGAATAGTGTATCTAATGTGCTGCACCATATAGTGAGATTGCAATGAATAATGTATCTAATGTGCTGCACCATATAGTGAGACTGTGCTATGAATAATGTATCTAATGTGCTACACCATATAGTGAGACTGTGCAATGAATAATGTATCTAATGTGCTGCACCATATACTGAGACTGTGCAATGAATAGTGTATCTAATGTGCTGCACCATATAGTGAGACTGTGCAATGAATAGTATATCTAATGTGCTGCACCATATAGTGAGACTGTGCAATGAATAGTGTATCTAATGTGCTGCACCATATAGTGAGACTGTGCAATGAATAGTGTATTTAATGTGCTGCACCATATAGTAAGACTGTGCAATGAATAATGTATCTAATGTGCTGCACCATATATTGAGACTGTGCAATGAATAGTGTATCTAATGTGCTACACCATATAGTGAGACTGTGTAATGAATAATGTATCTAATGTGCTACACCATATAGTGAGACTGTGCAATGAATAATGTATCTAATGTGCTGCACCATATAGTGAGACTGTGCAATGAATAATGTATCTAATGTGCTGCACCATATAGTGAGACTGTGTAATGAATAGTATATCTAATGTGCTGCACCATATAGTCATTCTGTGTAATGAATATTGTATCTAATGTGCTGCACCATACAGTGAGACTGTGCAATGAATAGTGTATCTAATGTGCTGCACCAAATAGTAAGACTGTGCAATGAATAGTGTATCTAATGTGCTGCACCATATAGGGAGACTGTGCAACAAATAATGTATCTAATGTGCTACACCATATAGTGAGACTGTACAAGTAACAGGTTGTACCATATATTGAGACTGTGCAATGAATAGTGTATCTAATGTGCTACACCATATAGTGAGACTGTGTAATGAATAATGTATCTAATGTGCTACACCATATAGTGAGACTGTGCAATGAATAATGTATCTAATGTGCTGCACCATATAGTGAGACTGTGCAATGAATAATGTATCTAATGTGCTGCACCATATAGTGAGACTGTGTAATGAATAGTATATCTAATGTGCTGCACCATATAGTCATTCTGTGTAATGAATATTGTATCTAATGTGCTGCACCATACAGTGAGACTGTGCAATGAATATTGTATCTAATGTGCTGCACCATATAGTGAGACTGTGCAATGAATAATGTATCTAATGTGCTGTACCATATAGTGAGACTGTGCAATGAATAATGTATCTAATGTGCTGCGTCATATAGTGAGACTGTGCAATGAATAGTGTATCTAATGTGCTGCACCATATAGTGAGACTGTGCAATGAATAATGTATCTAATGTGCTGTACCATATAGTGAGACTGTGCAATGAATAATATACCTAATGTGCTGCACCATATAGCGAGTCTGTGCAATGAATAATGTACCTAATGTGCTGCACCATATAGTGAGACTGTGCAATGAATAGTGTATCTAATGTGCTGCACCATATAGTGAGATTATGCAGTGAATAATGTATCTAATGTGCTGCACCATATAGTGAGACTGTGCAATGAATAATGTACCTAATGTGCTGCCCCATATAGTGAGTCTGTGCAATGAATAGTGTATCTAATGTGCTACACCATATAGTGAGACTGTGCAATGAATAGTGTATCTAATGTGCTGCACCATATAGTGAGACTGTGCAATGAATAGTGTATCTAATGTGCTGCACCATATAGTGAGACTGTGTAATGAATAGTGTATCTAATGTGCTGCACCATATAGTGAGACTGTGCAATGAATAATGTACCTAATGTGCTGCACCATATAGTGAGACTGTGCAATGAATAATGTACCTAATGTGCTGCACCATATAGTGAGACTGTGCAATGAATAGTGTATCTAATGTGCTGCACCATAAAGTGAGACTGTGCAATGAATAGTGTAGCTGATGTGCTGCACCATATAGTGAGATTGTGCAATGAATAGTGTATCTAATGTGCTGCACCATATAGTGAGACTGTGCAATGAATAGTGTATCTAATGTGCTGCACCATATAGTGAGACTGTGCAATGAATAATGTATCTAATGTGCTGCATCATATAGTGAGACTGTGCAATGAATAATGTATCTAATGTGCTGCACCATATAGTGAGACTGTGCAATGAATAATGTATCTAATTTGCTTCACCATATAGTGAGACTGTGCAATGAATAATGTACCTAATGTGCTGCACCATATAGTGAGACTGTGCAATGAATAGTGTATCTAATGTGCTGCATCATATAGTGAGACTGTGCAATGAATAATGTACCTAATGTGCTGCACCATATAGTGAGACTGTGCAATGAATAGTGTATCTAATGTGCTGCACCATATAGTGAGATTGCAATGAATAATGTATCTAATGTGCTGCACCATATAGTGAGACTGTGCTATGAATAATGTATCTAATGTGCTGCATCATATAGTGAGACTGTGCAATGAATAGTGTATCTAATGTGCTACACCATATAGTGAGACTGTGCAATGAATAATGTATCTTATGTGCTACACCATATAGTGAGACTGTGCAATGAATAATGTATCTAATGTGCTGCACCATATAGTGAGACTGTGCAATTAATAATGTATCTAATGTGCTGCACCATATAGTGAGACTGTGCAATGAATAGTATATCTAATGTGCTGCACCATATAGTGAGACTGTGTAATGAATAGTGTATCTAATGTGCTGCACCATATAGTGAGACTGTGCAATGAATAGTGTATCTAATGTGCTGCACCATATAGTGAGACTGTGCAATGAATAGTGTATCTAATGTGCTGCACCATATAGTGAGACTGTGCTATGAATAATGTATCTAATGTGCTTCACCATATAGTGAGACTGTGCAATGAATAATGTACCTAATGTGCTGCACCATATAGTGAGACTGTGCAATGAATAATGTACCTAATGTGCTGCACCATATAGTGAGACTGTGCAATGAATAATGTACCTAATGTGCTGCACCATATAGTAAGACTGTGCAATGAATAATGTACCTAATGTGCTGCACCATATAGTGAGACTGTGCAATGAATAATGTACCTAATGTGCTGCACCATATAGTGAGACTGTGCAATGAATAATGTATCTATTGTGCTGCACCATATAGTGAGACTGTGCAAGTAACAGGTTGCATTCATGTGCCCTGAATTACCTCATCTGTATCAAAGTCCCTCAATGTAAGTTCCTTTTTTTGTATTACCTTTGATTTAGCTTCCCTAGGCTTCAGTTTCTCAGATTGTTCATTTACCCTCTTTAGTAACCCATAAACCAAATGAGGTCACTCATGAACCCTCTTTTTTTCATATTTAAAAATCGTCTCCAGAAGTCCATTTGAAAGAAATTAAACTGTATTTATGAGTTTGAATGTGCAAGACAGCCATGTCATGTCACCTCTTCCTATCATTTCATTTTGAGGTGTTTGCTCTAGGACCTCATTTAAGATACCCCAGCTAAACACTGAACACCTGTCAGGTGGTGTAAAGACACCTCCTCCTAGATCCTGGTCTAGGTGTCTGGAGAACATTATAGCATGCACACGTCTACCCTCTCCTACTACTTTGTACTGTCTCACCTCTTTTGATTTTCTAATGTTCTCTCTTTTCCTCGTCTTTTTCCTGCCGTCCCTTGTTGCCCCTATTTATCTTTCTCCTATTTTTGTCTCCCTCTCTCATCTATACCCCTCTTATATACTACTCACCTTCCACCCACATTTTCCTTTGTTCTTTTATTTTATTGCTTTCTCACATCTTTCTACATCTTGTCCTATTGGTCTCTCCTTCCTTTTCTCCTATTACTACTTTCTCCCTTGCTCTCCCCCCATTTCTCTTCCCCCATCACTCCCCACCTCTCTCTCCCTCATCCTTTGCTCACCATCTCACTATTTGGCATTCAGAGCCATCTGTCAAGCTTTTACTAATTTTTTTTACTTAAAGGAGAAATCAGTATGTAAAAACTGCAGACTGTGTGCCATTTAACTTATTTCATACAGTTTCCTATGTAATTTTGCATTTGCTTTCTAGTTGTTTATAAATAAAAGCTTTTATATCATCAGGAAAAGCTTGTGATGGGCAGACTGAGGCTAGATGAGCACAGTGAGTTCTGTAACCATTCTGATAATGTAGTGATTGGGTATGCAAATGACCAGGACATACAGTTGTCAACAAGTGCTGTATTTAAAGATACATTATAGTTTAATAGTAGCATGCTCTTTTGTTAGAACAATTTATTTTTAAATCGCTGCTAAGTTGAATAGACAGTGCACTCTCTTGTTACTCTAATTTAGGATATGGCTAATGATTGGATGGTAAATATGTATGCCAATCCTGACTGGCTCACCAGCCATATTCTTATCTGGAGTGTCAATACTCTACTCTTATGTGTACAGCTTTGACTGTGTGTTTAACCCCTTAGCAGATTTTAAACATGTACTAAGAAAAAGGAATTTGTTACAGATAATGAGATTTGTCCCTTTAAATTGTTATCTATTTCTGATGTGCTAGGAAAGTGAGTGTGTTTCTTTAACAGACACTGTGGGAAGCTGTGCATGTATTGAACAGGTTGCAGTGCAATATGCTGTGTAAAATCTAGCCGGGCAACTGAGACTCCACTGGCCCTGGATGCCCTACGCACAATTGGAATTAACTTACAACATTCTTACAATTTAGTTTAATGCTATCCTTTCTTAAACAGTGGACCAAGTGTTTAATGTAAATCACATGTCACACCGTAGTTAAAACAACATGGTATCAGGATGAGGATTCCTAAATAGCCAGTTGTCACTACAAGCAGATGCGTTAAAGGGACAGTCAAGTCAAAATTAATCTTTCATTATTCAGATAGGGCATGCAATTTTAAACAACTTTCTTATTTAATTTTATCATCAAATCTGCTTTGTTCTCTTGGTATTCTTTGATGAAAACTAAACCTATGTAGGCTCATAAACTGATTTCTAAGCCGCTGGAGGCTGCCTCTTATCTCAGTGCATTTTGATTTTTTTTCACAGTTAGACAGCCTAGTTAATGTGTGCCACATAGATAACATTGTGCTCACTCCCGTGGAGTTATTTACGAGTCACTGATTGGCTAAACCGCATGTCAAAATAGCTAAGATAAGGGGGCATCTGCAGAGGCTAAGATACAAGGTAATCTCAGAGGTAAAATGTTTATTAATATAACAGTGTTGGTTATAAAAAAAAACTGGCAAATGGGTAACAAAGTGATTATTTATCATTTTAAACAATAAAAATGTGTAATTAGACTGTCCCTTTAATAGCATAGATTCATAGACCCTCATGAGGATGCCAAGGGGCTTCTTTGTGAAGAGAAGGTCATATTGGAAATTCATTGAGCTTGTTAGCGGGCGTTACTGCCATTAGCCACTATAGGAAAAACATTAATTAAAACTGCAATACTTAGGAAACAAGTATTTGCAACAAGGGGGAATATGTATCAAAGCCTCAACTATGCTGTATTCGGCAGCACCAATACGCTCGCCTAAAATCTCTATATTTATTTTAAAAAAAGCCATCAAAAAGCAGCGCATCAATTACGGGGCGATGAGCTTCGGACTGTTGTTAACTAACAGTCATCGATCTCGCTGCTATTCGGCTTTTTACCAATTTTATTTATACCCTGTCACTAAACGCTGCGACTATACTAAAATGTTTAACCCCTATTAAAATAAACTAATTCTAAATTATTAATTAACCTACCCTAACTATTATACTAAAATTACATTAAACTAGCAATTAACTATATTACATATTTAAAAACCCTAACCCTACTCAAATTGTTTAAATCTACTATTAAAAATTACTAAATTAAAAAAAAAAAAAAACGCTAAGTTACAAAAAATAAAAAACACTAAATTACGAGAGAAAAAAAACGCACAGTATCAAAAATAAAAACTAAGTTTAAACTAACAATTAACTAATATAACCATTAAACTAAAATTAAACTAACTACCAATTAAATAAACTATATTACACTTTAAAAAAATCCTAACACTACTCGAAAAATGACAAAGTATCTAATTACAAAAAATAAAAAAGACTAAATTACAACAAACACTAAATTATAAAAAATAACAAGCGAAATGATCAAAAATAAAAAAGAATTAACCTAATCTAATAGCTCTATCAAAATAAAAAAGCCCCCCCAAAATAAAAAATAAAAACCTAGCCTACAATAAACTACTAATGGCCCTTAAAAAGGCCTTTTGCGCTGCATTGCCCCAAAGAAATCAGCTCTTTTACCTGTAAAAAAAAAAATACAAACACTCCCCAACAGTAAAACCAACCAACCAACCCCCCTAAATAAAAAGCCTATCTAAAAAACCTAAGCTCCCTATTGCCCTGAAAAGGGCATTTGTATGGGCATTGCCCTTAAAAGGGTATTTCATTCTTTTACCTGCCCAGACCCTACTCTAAAAATAAAACCCACCCAAAAAAAAACTTTAAAAAAACCTAACAGTAACCCCTGACCATCCACTTACAGTTTTTGAAGTTCCGCTTGAAGGATCCATCCTTCAAAAACTGTAAGTTGATCGTCGGGGGTTAGTGTTAGGTTTATTTAAGTTTTTTTTTGGGTGGGTTTTATTTTTAGAGTAGGGTCTGGGCAGGTAAAAGAGCTAAATGCCCTTTTAAGGGCAATGCCCATACAAATGCCCTTTTCAGGGCAATGGGGAGCTTAGGTTTTTTAGATAGGCTTTTTATTTGGGGGGGTTGGTTGGGTGGTGGGTTTTACTGTTGGTGGTGTTTGTATTTTTTTTTTACAGGTAAAAGAGCTGATTTCTTTGGGGGGCCTGTCCGTGCTGCGTTCTGAGGAGGACGCATTTTCTGTAGGCTCCAAAAGAATCCCCAATAATCCGCCGATTATTGGCTTTTAACAGCAGGAATAAAGACATACTTATTAATAACACCTCAGATCAGGCATCTGGGACCCAAAATCCTTTCATCTTGCTGTTTTTATGACATTGGGGACACAGATCGGAGTAAGGCCTGAGGCGGCGGCCTTTTGACAGGTTTCCACCCTCCCCCCGGGAAGAGCCGGGTCATCAGTGCTGCCGGAATCTCTTCTATATCTATAACTAATTGGGCTCAATTTCTCTGGCAACACCTCAGAAAATAAATAATAGGAAGCAGTGTGCGGATCTCTCTTCTACATCCCCTATCACTCATGGAAAAGCTGGAGAAAACCTTTGAAAAGCTACTGGACAAGGCGCCATATGATTACCTAATGAACAAGATTTGTTTCGCTGGTGCATCGTGCAGTCAGTGAGAAAAACCCTTTGTTACCCGCAACCAAAATGGCGATGGCTTCATGGAGCCCATACCACCTAGCAGTGTTCCTCGCATACACTATACAGGGCGACATAGCATTATACCCTGCTACGGAGAGTTGCAGCCTCTAATGAACTCTAGCCCCAACTCAGACCGCAAGCCTCCCAGGGTAACAGGACTAGTACCGACTCAAACTGGGGACTACCACCCGATATCTGCCTCTCCATATACACTGGCACCCATTAGAAGGCACAGAGAATCGGATGAAGGCTCCCAACCGGACGAGACTACAGAGACAAAGCATGGCTACATAGCTGACATCTATAAACAACAAGATACTGTACGCAAGTGCTCCGTGTATGCACACGGAGTCGAGATGACTACTCCTTCAGAGACTTCCCGGCAGGTGTTAAAGCAACTAAAAGGTCTCCTCGCCCTGCTATCAGTCCGGTGGTCCGACATCTCGGTCGGGATCGGATGGCGGAGATTTGCATTTGCCACAGGTGGGGACATTAGACTCTTTCAAAGTAACGACCAGTTCCCAATAATAGGAGTGGGGTAGTCTGCAGATGCCCCTCTTGGGTAACACATCCTTGACCAACCTGGTCATATAGAAGCCTACAGCCTGTTCCCGTTAAATATGTACATAGTTTATTTCGCAAGTGCTGCAGATTTATGCTTTACTTTTCAAATCCTGGGGGTATGGGAAGTTGCGCTTTGATTTAAATATCAGTGTCTCATGTCGGTAGGTGGGGAGGTGTTTTGGAGCAGACTACATCAGCTCAACTATACGGTAAAGGTCGAGACTATGTTGGGCAGTATTTTAATATGCTTATGATATATGATATGGTGTGTTGTAGGGATTATATATACCAATTTCCCCTCGTAGATCACTCTCTGTTTTTTCTTACACGCACCGGAAGGTATTTACCATTAGAGCTATTTATAGAGGCGGATGCTTTCACATATATAGGTTACACCCGACAGATTGGTCAAAGACTGATCTCCCTCCGCGAGGCCTGCGGCCGGGACCTGTGGCGGACGGGACAAATTAATAATCTAACAGGGCAACAGCCATAAGCGCTGGTTTTGTCTGCTTTTTGATACTGCCCCCATATCAGGGATAGAGCTTAAAACACACCTACTTCCTTTATCTTCACCCCCTACAAAGATCCATGCACCAAAATACAGTGTTGTTGCACACCTATTACTAATGCCCAGTACCAATTTCAACTCTTTTCAATTCCCTAGTAAAACCCAAACCATATCCCTAATGTTTTAAGTACAGATTGGTATAGGCTGATGTGAGGCTCTTACACATACAAATTAAGCTGGCGTATCCCAATCACATTGTCACAGCTCCTTTATCTCTTTTCCCCTCTACCTCTCTTTTCCCTCCCCTCCCCAGCTCCTTATGTTTTCTTTCTTGTTTTTTTGTTCTGAGTTCCCAGTATTAGTTTTGTTAGCTTTATTAATTGGATCCAAGAGCGGTCTATATAGTCAAGAATGGGAACAAAAAGGAAATACACTGACTTCAAGAATATGATTTTTTGCATTACGCTAATAATGGTTATGTATATATCATGTTCTCTCAGACCCTGTACAATGTACTGTAATGGTGATGTATTACTTGGCTTCTTTTCTGATGTATATCCTGTACATTCCATTTATGACGTGTATTGTTACATATAACTTAAATAAAGCTCTTTTGAAAACTAAAAAAAAAAAAAAAAAAAGAGCTGATTTCTTTGGGGCAATGCCCCGCAAATGGACCTTTTAAGGGCCATCAGTAATTTATTGTAGGCTAGGGTTTTTTTATTTTATTTTGGGGGCTTTTTTATTTTGATAGGGCTATTAGATTAGGTGTAATTCGTTTTTATTTTTGATACTGTGTTTTTTTCTTCGTAATTTAGTGTTTTTTATTTTTTGTAACAGCATTTATTTTTTTTTGTAATTTAGTAATTTTTAATAATGTTAAATAGTAGATTTAAATAATTTGAGTAGGGTTAGGGTTTTTTAATATGTAATTTAGTTTAATGTAATGTTAGTACTGTATAATAGTTAGGTTAGGTTAATTAATAGTTTAGAATTAGTTTATTTTAATTCTACAGGTAAGTTTAAATTTATTTTAAGATAGGAATGTTGTAATTATAATGTAAAGTTATCCGTTGCAGAGTTTCCTACTCTGCTGCTAATGACGGCTCAGAGTCGTCACTAGCACTCTCCCACCTTGAGGGAGATCTGGGAGCTCCCATCCGCTCCTACCCCGGGCGGGCATAGTGACAGGCATTGCAGGGGCTTCACGTTATGCGCAGTGACGTCACCGCACAACTTTATTTATACTTAACAATGTTAAGTATAGGAGCAGGGGGCATGCTGCTTAGAAGCCTGTATCTCAGGAATCTAAGCAGCCCCAAGGCAGAACATACAGTGATGTGAGATGTCATCGCAGAAAATGCAGCATGTCTGCAGAAAGAACAGGACACATGCAGGAACTGTTAGTGCTTGAACTTTCTAGTGCTGCTCCACATTAGACAGTTCTCTTCAAACAGAGCTGTGCTCTGGCTGTACTGTGTCAATTTTCCTTAACACAGTGCATCCAGGGCAAAGTGCTGTTTGAAGTGAGCAGTCAAATATGCAGTAGCACTGCAAAGCAGCAGCACATTGCTTGTTGACTGGCTCTCAGAGATTTCCCAGTCTGCAAAACTGTTTATTCTAAATGTAAGAGAACTGCATCTTTTTATTACTAGATTTCTATGTTAGATCAAGAGAAAAGGAAACAGATTTATTTAAGAGACATTTTAAAATTTCTTTTTTTTGTATGCAGCAAATTTGCAATGCAATTTTCAACTACTGCACTATATTATAAAACATTAAAAATTGCTTTATTCTTCAGTTAACCAATACATTGCAATTGAACTGACCTGCAGAAAATTTTTCACTAAAAAAATCTCATCGCAGAAAGTAAAGAAAAGTTCTGCCTCTGGGCTAAGCAGCTACAGACCCCCAAGACCCACCGTTGGAGGTAATCGCCTAACCTTTCCAACAGTGTATGTCTTGGGGATCTGAGGGAAAAAAAAGTTTAAAAACATTTAAAAAAAAAAAAATAAATAAAAAAGCTTAGCACCCAGGTGGGAAAGTGCTTAGCACTCAAGGGGTTAATTTAGTTTATGGCAATGTGGGGGGCTGGCGGCTTAGGGGTTAATAGGTTTAGTTAATGGTAGTGATGTGGGAGGCTAGAGGTTTAGGGATTAATATTTTTATTTAGTGGAGGCGGGGTCCGGGAGCGGCGGGATAGGGGTTAATACATTTATTTAGTTAATAACTTTAGTGGCGGCGATGTCGGGGCGGCAGATTAGGGGTGTTTAGACTTGGGGCTTATGTTAGGGTGTTAGGTGTAAACATTACTGGTTTTCTACCATTGAAATCAATGGGATATCTGGCAGCATCTAACATAAGCTTTCGCTGCTTTCAGACTCCCATTGATTCCTATGGCATCCGCGGCCTCCAGGGTGGCGGATTGAAAACCAGGTACGCTGGGCCGGAATAGCCGCGAGCGTACCTGTTAGAAATTTGATAACTTTTAAAAAGTGTCAAATAGTGCCAAATGTGTATTCGGAACATCTGTAATGACGTAAGCATCGATCTGTGTCAGATTGAGACCGACGGATCGTATGTTACATAACAGATTTCAACTTTTGCCGGCCTGTAGGCTTTGATAACTAGGTCGGATCAAGCTCGTCACAATTACGCTGCAGAATTCCAGCGTATTTGCGGTTGACGGCTTGATAAATATCCCCCAAGTAGTTGATGTAAATGTAATTAAAAACTATTTAGATATGTTTTGTTAGACAAAACTGGTCTCACTGGATAGAACAAAAGGTTTCTCCAGATTCTGGTAGTTGGCGTTCCAAGGCATCCTAGAAGTGTAATCAGGATTTTCATCTACAACATGGCCCATTAAGGGGTAAATTTATTAAGCTGCATTCGCAATTTTTTGGCAATGTGGAGCAGGCTTCTTGTGCAATGTTAAATTTTGCCTTGCAATTAAACATCAAAAGTGGCAATTGCAAGTGGACACGTTCACTACTTGTAAACCTGTCTGCCAGCAGGTATGGTAAATTTACCCCTAAGTGTAATTCATAAAGACTCTATTGTCCTGTGACATATCTCATCTGACTGACATGTTTTGCTATTGTCAAGCTGACAAGGTTGACTCATTTTTATTTTGACTTTATTTATTTTGAACTGTTTTCATTTCAGTATATGTAAGCTGGACTGTTTTATAGAGGAAGTTTGTTTTTGTTTTTGAATTAATATGTTGTGTAATGTTTTGAAGGCATATTTGAGATACTAGTATACTTTACAGTGGAACTCTATTGCACAGGGAAATCACCAATCATATATATGCAGCTCCTTTAAGTGATTTGCAACTTGCTGATGTGGCAAAGGGAAGGTCCAAATCACTCTGAATTCTGCAGTTTTAGAGTTGCAATATTGTTTTTCAAAAACATTTTAGTTTTACAAATGGGTTTTATTCAATCTAAGCCAATAACTCCTCCTGGAGCAGTGGTGGTTCTAGAGGGTGCTCGGCATCGCTATTGTACAACCTTCAATTCTCAAAGGTATCAATAGACATGAATTTACAAATCATTTTTTTAAATGTCCTTTACTTTACCCAGGGCAAGGAGAGAGTTTATATTGAGAAAATTCAGTAGGAAATACATGAATATTATAGCTGAAAATGATCACTAACCATTTTGTTAACTCCTTCCTAATTTTTAAGTTCTAGAACCAGCCATGGTGGATTAGAATGTGCCCAAGCTGTCTGTTCTTCCAAGGTATGTTCTGTGTCCATGGGTATCTGCAGAAATATTTAAATTAAATAACATGTCCAAATTGTATTAACAAATAATTAAGCTTCAACTTTAAGAAAGAAAAATAGACAGACTGGATATGTCATTGGGTTTTTATTTCCTCCTCTTTATTAAGAGGATAAGTAGTGTTGGGTGGACTTACTGAGAAATGACCTTTGCCATGTCGTTACCTGTAGACATTGGCTTATGAGAGACTGGATTCTCCTGTTTCATGATTTTCACTTGTGTGGGTTTATTATTGTCAGACAAACTAAACTCTAAGGGTATATATGTGCAATTGTATATAATGAATATAGGTCATGAAAGAAGGTGTTTTTTCTACCTGCTTGTAGTTTTTTATTTAAATGTATTCTATTGTTTCAATGGCCTCTATTTATCAAGGTCTGTCGGACCTGATCCGACAGTGCGGATCAGGTCCGACAGACCTCGCTGAATACGGCGAGCAATACGCTCGCTGTATTCAGCATTGCACCAGCAGCTCACAAGAGCTGCTGGTGCAACGCCGCCCCCTGCAGACTCGCGGCCAATGGGCCGCAAGCAAGGGGTGTCAATCAACCCGATCGTACTCGATCGAGTTGATTTCCGGCGATGTCTGTCCGCCTGCTCAGAGCAGGCGGACAGGTTATGGAGCAGTGGTCTTTGTGACCGCTGCTTCATAACTGCTGTTTCTGGCGCCAGAAACACAGGGCATCAAGCTCCATTCGGAGCTTGATAAATATGCCCCCATGTATCAATAAATTCTACTTTTTACCAGTGCTCCACTAATCACCATTTTTGTCAACGTTTCATTAATACCCTTTTGTAATTATTGAAACAACACTAAAAAATATGCAAAAGTATCTTATATTCGACTGCACTGAATATAATCTTAAAGAGACATTTCATTTGTAGAATATATCAGCAAATAAGCACTGCATTGTGTACCACTGCTCCATAACTTGTTCGCCTGCTCCGAGGCTGCGGACATCAATCCGCCTGATCCTATACGATTGGGCTGATTGACACCCTCTGCTAGCGGCCGATTGGCTGCGAATCAGCAGGGGGCAGCATTGCACAAGCAGTTCACCAGAACTACTTGTGCAATGATAAATGCAGATAGCGTATGCCGTTGAAATTTATCGATGTGCGGCGGACATGATAAATCGTCCCCTTAATGTGTATGACAATGTTTTATTTTGTGTAATTAAACTTATGGGGTGATTCTTACTGTTTCTTTAATACTATTAATTTAATATTTTTTAAATATATTTTTCTCATATCTGAACACACACACATTTTGAACCTCTTAAAAAGCCATAATACCCAGTGTATAATCTATCTAATATACAACAGCACGCTCACCTTATATAGCCCTCTTCAATGTCGGGTATGTGTCTTCTGCAGCAGCACCTGGCATCTAATGGAAAAGTGCCGACATCGGAGCTGGAGGCAATGCTCTCCCCTTACGTCAAACGTGTATGTATGTAAGGCTCATACGGACTTTTTGTAAAAATCAAATCCACTTTATTGAGGTTCCATTAAAACCATAACACACATCTCCAAATGGGTACTAAAATCACCCAAACAAACAGCGTGTCGTCTCTGAAGGCAAACATGTTTTGTGCGCATGTTCACATGGTCACTGCATGCCATGCGCATGAAACGCGTTTGCTTTAATTGCCGACATGCTGTTTGTTTGGATGATTTTAGTACCCATTTCGAGATGTGTGTTATGGTTTTAATGGGACCTCAATAAAGGGGATTTGATTTTTACAAAAAGTCCACATGTGCCTTCATGTCTGTGTGTGGAGCTTGGATTTGTATCTATCTGTCTGTCTGTCTATCTAGTTATCTATTTGTCTGTCTCTCTTTATCCATATATACCAACATTGAGAGAACTAGTAAATTTTCCCCTCTGGACTAGCAACTATTCCTCCATGACTAGTAAACTATGGTTTTATATATATATATGCATATAAAATTACAGGTAGGTGGAAAAATATTAGTATTTTGTTAATAATCTAGAGAGAAAAACCTACTAGTCCACTCAATATTAAGGATAGGAAAAAATTAATTTCTTACTCATTCACCGCAATTTTTTATTTGTCTGGGAATAGTGGAAATTATTACTATAGATATAAAAGCAATATGTCTAAATGTGCATTATCAGCAAGATTCCCTACCCCAAATGCAGTTGCACACAGTCTGCTTTGTCGTCTATGTGCAGGTAAGTAACGTAACACTGAAGGGACTGACCTTGACAAGCCAAGCAGGGAAAAAACATAGCATGGTCCAAAGCACAAACAGGAATTACAACTATAGGGTTTCACACCCATCCCAATATAATTTGTGTCTGCAGAATGAGCTAAAGAAGATCCTATTTTGGCAATTCAGAATATATAGCTGGAAGTGGCGGATAAGACATGGCAGGATGCAAAGGGGTCACTGAAGATCTTTAATAAATACAAAAAGGATAAACTCAGCTCTCACTGGATCCTGTCTATATTAGTGAATCATGGCCACTCTTTATAAATACACTGTGCATATGCACTGTACACACACGGAATCTGTTGGCGCTCTACAAATACCTGATAATAATAATAATGCTTAGTACATATAGCACCACACACTGAATATACAGATCTGTGCTGATGCATTGCACTCTGTGAAAGATAATCAGGTAATTGGAGAAGAGAGAGGCCCCTGAAAGCCCTTCAACCCTGATGTGTATCTTACATCTATTTACAAAGACCCAAAATATGAGAACCATTTAAAAAATGCAGTTTTCTCAAATTTCAGCTCCCAGGCCAACACACACATATAAACGTACATATATACACACATATATAAACATATTTACACATGCATGCATATACATACTTGTGCACACACACATATACATGCATGCACTCATGCACACACATACATGCGCACACGCAGATACACACACACACACATATATGCATGCACACACATACAGATGTGTACTCATTCAGACACACATACCACACATACATATACAGACATGCACATACATGCATACACACACACATATACATATGTGCACACACGCAGACACACATACAGACATGTACATATGCACATACACATATACGGACATGCACACACATACATATACAGACATGTACTAATGCACACACACACATATATAGACATGTACTCATGCACACACACACATATACAGACATGTACTCATGCACACACACACATATACAGACATGCACTCCAGCACACACACACATATACAGACAAGCACTCATGCACACATACGCATATACATGAACGCACACACACATTTATAAATATATGCACACATTCAGACATGTACTCATGCACACACACATATACAGACATGCACTCCTACACACACACGCATGTATACATACCTGCACACACACATACAGACATGCACTCATGCACAGGCTCACACACATATAGACATGCGCACACACACACATATATACCTGCGCACATGCACAAACATACAGACATGGGGTCATATGTATCAAGCTCCGAATGCAGGCTCACCAGAAACAGCAGTTATGAAGCAGTGGTCACAAAGACATCGCCGGAATTAAACCCGATAGAGTACGATCGGGTTGATTGACGCCCCCTGCTGGCGGCCTATTGGCACATGCTCACACACATACAGACACACACACACACACACACATATATATATATATATATATATATATATATATATATATACATTATATATAATACCTGTGCTCACACACATACAGACATGCAGTCCTGCACACACACATTTATGCACACACTCACACACATACAGACATGCACACCCACGTACGTACGTACATATATATATATATATATATATATATATATATATCACTTGGTAAATAAAGACCTGCACCCCAATCCTCAAATATTTGAGTGAGCAGCCACCAGGGTGCTATATCAAAGATATACAAAGACAGTCACTAATAAGATAGCACTCACTGGGTTTAAAAATAAAACTTAGCTTTTATTGTAGAATTTTCAAAGATTAAAACAATCCCATGACGTTTCGGTGCCAACCAGCACCTTTATCAAATGGTTCAAACAGTTCCTTCAGGCAGATGACAAAGCCTGACATCCACAGGGAAAAACAGACATACACACATACAGACATACATTTATGCACACACAAACATATATACATACCTGTGTACATGCACACACATACAGACATGCACTCATGCACACACACACATACAGACATGCACAGTCACACACATATACATACAAGCACCCACACACACTCACAAACATACAGAAGTGCGCTCTTGCCCACACATATACATACATGCACACACACCGACAGACATGCACTCATGCACAAACACACACACATATATATATATATATATATATATATACATGCACTTTTATAAATACATATATATATATATATACACACACACACACACATATATATATATATATATATATATATATACATGCACTTTTATAAATACATATATATATATATATATATATATATACACACACACACACAAGTGCCCTAAACATTGCACATTCTTCCATATTTACCCTTGACTGTATTGTGCACTATCTACCCCATAACCTTCTACTTTATGTCATGTCTACCTCTGGATCCTCTACATCATAGCCGCCTACAAGTCACATCTGGCTGCCAAAGTTTTTTGTGTAGTCCTGTATCACTGAGCAAAAAAGCATCAATAATTTGTTATGAGAAAAGTAGGTATTTAAGCATGCATATTTCTCTAAATTTTAGTATATATAGTTAAATTAAATTTATTAATAGTAATCCATTTTCTATGTAATTTTTATAATCTAATTTTATTTTGAAGCATTATCTGTGCATAAATGTCAATATAATGTAGTTTGATATTTGAGCTATCCAGCCAATAGTAAACAAGGTTCATATAAAAAGTTAGAGTGCCCTTGCTCTATATATAAAGTCTTTGATGTCTCTCACGCATCTAAAATGTAATTTGCCATATCTACCCCTGAGCCATTTGCATCCTTCAATATGTTAACCCTGGCCATAATTTCTCTTTTCTTGACTTATTTCTATCTTAAACCCTCAGTCCTGTCAAGTCTCTTATCTAAAATAGATCCATTTGTATTTTACTGTATTTATTACTATTTACTTTTAGCTACCTGGGTCTTTTCCAGTTTATGTTAGTATTGTGAACTCAGAATATTTAGTTCAATCTGTTCTTGCCGACACAATTTATAATGGTACTTAATGTGTGTGTTTAGGCCGTGTTCTATGTTTTTCCTTGTTTTGGCAGTGTCAGCCCGTGCAATATTACATTAGTACCATAGCTTACAAGAAGCACATCCAGCTTTGCTGATATTGTGCATCTAAAACTCATAGGTAAATAATTCCATGGAAAATCAACATGAATATCATATTAAAACTATAGTAAAATTTCCAGATGAGACATAACGTTATACAATATGACTAAGTATCCTACTGCTTAAAACATTGGGGCAAGCCAATCTTTATTCGTGAGGCTCCATCTTTCTTTGGGTCATCACAAATGAAACCTTATGACTAGATTGAGTATAAGTGCCTCTCAATGTTCTTTTTATTGGATATGCTTCATATAATGTGATGAGATTATGGGCACCCATTGAGGTTGTTAGGGAAAATGGAACATGTCGCTGATGGGCAATGAAGGAAAGTTAATTGCATAGATGCCAGAAGAAGTAATCATCAAGTTGAAAGATCTGCAGGAGTCAACCCTGAGTAGATATATGGTTATGTATGTATTACAAATTTCTCATAGGGGAGAATAGGTGAACTTTTAAAAATTAATATATCAGATCTATGCATTGACTGCTGATTTATTATATTTCTTGTGAACAATTTACATTTATAAAGTAAAGTATTCTGTTTTTAGCAAGGACAAGGGTGAGTGATTAGAAAAAAAATATTGCTTTAATTTATCAATAGGATTTTCCTGTGAAAGTTATGAATAGACAATATTTTCATATAATTCCAAGCTTAGACAGTTTGATAAAAAAAAAAAAAACTAGGTTTCTGCTGGAACACTATGTGCAGGGATCAAAATATGTATCTGCACTAGAAATATTGCAAGTTTTTCATTATAGTTATATGATTTATTTTTCTAAATGTTTTGATGCTAAGATGGAAATGGTTAATATAATTCTACCTGAGATCTTATTGCATTATACCTGTTGGAATACAGTATTATGTTATGTTATAGAAATATAATGTATTTTAAAGATATCAATACAGTGATATCCCTTATATAATTTTGCCTAGTCATATTTGCTCTCAGAAAATTACCCTAAAAGGGTCTACTAGCTCCTTGTGAACAAAGCTATGCATCTACAAATTAAGTCTAAAAAAAGAAATATTGGATCTGCTGAAAAGATGTTAATTTGTAAATCAGAGTTTGTATGAAGTTCCATTACACAGCCTTATGTTGGCTTAAATCATGCGAGACGCAGAAGGAATGCAATTTGGAATCCAGGTAGAACCTGAGGTAGGATTAGATTCAGAGATAAAAGAAGACACTCAACTTTTTGTCTTTTCTTCTCATGTACTTTGCGGCTTTCCGATGGGCCTAGAGATGACAGGTAATGGTTGCTGTAGGTGGTGACAGGGTAGGTCATGAAAGGATCCTTGTAATATCGTGTTACCTTGGCTAATGGCCAGAGGGTCAACGGAAGAATCCAACAGACTGGGACAAAAGACAACAGGCAGGTTTATCTCTTCCAGCGTGTCAATCTGCATTGTATAGGCAGGAATTCTTCAAAGCGCAGTGCTTTAGAAAAATATTCCCTTCTGCCATCATAGTCATGATCCCACAGCGCCCCTGATATAGATGAAGTTCAAAGAATGATCCCTCTTAATGGCACATTTAAAAAAAATCTTTAGGTTTTTAAAGAGAATCAGAATTGCTCATACAATACATATGGTATATCTGAGTACTGACTGTTCGATACATATCAATCTATATGGTATATCTGAGTGTAGATCAGAATTGTCTATCATATTAATATATATATATATATATACGCACATAGGGCTAGATTACAAGTGTTGTGCTAAAGTTAGTGCTGGTCACAATAAGCAACATATGTACATTTAATTAAAGTGTTAAACTCATATATAAAGTTTCTGATAAAATTATTAATTTATAATTGTTAAAAGGTATATGGTATATGACAAGGTGTTTGACTGTAAAGACTATAGTGAATATATATATATATATATATATATATATATATCAAATAAAATTTATGCTTACCTGATAAATTTCTTTCTTTCTGGACATGGAGAGTCCACAACGTCATTACGATTACTAGTGGGATATTTAAACCTGGCCAGCAGGAGGAGGCAAAGAGCACCACAGAAAAGCTGTTAAGTGTCACTTCCCTTACCCATAACCCCCAGTCATTCAGCCGAAGGGAAATGGAAAAGAAGATAACACAAAGGTGTAGAAGTGCCTGAGGTTTAGTAAAAATGTACTGTCTAATCTTAAGGGTGGGGTCGTGGACTCTCCATGTCCGGAAAGAAAGAAATTTATCAGGTAAGCATACATTTTATTTTATTTCCTATGATATGGAGAGTCCACTACGTCATTCCAATTACTAGTGGGAACCAATACCCAAGCTAGAGGACACGGAATGAACAGGGAGGGAGAACAAGACAGGTATACCTAAACAGAAGGCACCACCGCTTGAAAAACCTTTCTCCCAAAAGAGGCCTCAGCCGAGGTAAAAGTATCACATTTGGAAATAGTATGCAGAGAGGACCATGTTTCCGTTTTGCAAATCTGTTCTACAGAAGTTTCCTTTTTTGAAAGCCCAAGAAGAGGAGACAGCCCTATTGGAATGAGCTGTAATTCTCTCAGGAGGCTGCTGTCCAGCAGTCTCATAAGCAAAACGAATCAAACTTCTCAACCAGAGGGAAAGAGAAGTAGAAGTAGCCTTCTGACCCTTACATTTTCCAGAGAAACTAACAAACAGGGCAGAAGACTGGCGAAAATCCTTAGTAGCCTGTAGGTAAAATTTGAGAGCACGAACAACATCCAAGTTATGCAACAGACGTTCTTTATGAGAAGAAGGATTAGGACAGAGAGAAGAAACAACAATTTCATGATTAATATTTCTATCCGAAACCACCTTAGGGAGACAACCCAATTTAGTACGAAGGACCACCTTATCCGCATGAAAAATAAGGAAATGCGAATCGCACTGCAAAGCCGAGTGTGACGAATCAAACCTTCTCATCGTCACAATAGAGGGGTGTGGGCATGAAGGGGTGAATGGCACACAGCTCTGGTTCCCTTATCCTTGCAACTCTGCAAAAGGACCTTAAAAGAGACACACATTAGCCCCCAAATCTTGTCCACACTGCTCTAATTAACAATTTCCCTGCTGCCACCACGAAAACTTTTAAATTAAAGGGGAGTTTTGGGGAACCCCTAAAAACTCACACTATTTAACAATTAGGTAACGTGCCTTTAACCTTGTCTCAACAGGAGTGTGAATTTGGATATTAGAGCCCAAAAGACAGAATTAGATTTTCTACGTGTTTAATAACAAAATATCAATACAGGTTACACAGTGCAAAATTATAAAGACATTCAAAATAACATACAATTGCAAAGCTACAGTTCTTTAAAAAGAAAATGGGACATGAAAAGAATTACACAATATCTAACTTATTACCAAGTTCCTTTAGATATGTGGAGAATACCGGTCCTGATGTTAGTGGTTTGGTCCACAGGGCAGTTCTGCATAAAAAGTCTTTCTCTTGCATACTTGTCAAAGACAACGCCCGGGTTATAATTTACAACGAGTGCAACCAATGCAAAGAAGTCTTAGCTGCCACTATCAGTCTCCAAAGGGGAGGAGCGTTCTGCATTCCTACACACAGTTACACTACTAAGGGGGGGGAGGAGGGGGGGTTCAGCTTACAGCTTTTCTGAAAGCAGTTTTCACACACAGGAAAAAGCAATTCACATGAACCTTTTCCAGGCTGAGCGCACAGTACCACCTTTGTGGGGTAGCCAATCCAGGTATCAACTACTCCACATGATTGTATCATGACACCGAGAGTTCAGAATCTTTCTGAGCAGAAGAAATAGTGATTATAGTGATAAGAAACAAAACCTTCCAAGATAACAGCTTAATATCTATGGAATACATTGGCTCAAATGGAGCCTGCTGCAAAACTCTAAGAAATAGTTTAAGGCTCCAAGGAGTAGCAACAGGTTTAAACACAGGCCTGATTCTGACTAGGGCCTGACAAAAAGATTGAACATCTGGCACATCCGCCAGACGCTTATATGAAAGAATAGATAATGCAGAAATCTGACCTTTCAGAGAACTGACTGACAACCCTTTCTCCAGACCATCCTGAAGAAAAGACAAAGTACTAAGAATCCTGACCCTACTCCAAGATTCACACCTATAAAGGTATTTACGCCATACCTTATGGTAAATTTTACGAGTAACAGGCTAGCGAGCCTGAAGCATGGTATCAATGACTGACTCAGAAAACCCATGCTTAGCCAGAACTAAGCGTTCAAACTTCATGCAGTCAGCTTCAGAGAAACGAGATTTGGATGGAGGAAAGGACCCTGAGTTAGAAGGTCCTTCTTCAGAGGTAAACTCCAAGGAGGAAGAGATGACATCTTCACTAAGTCTGCAAATCAGATCCTGCGAGGCCATGCAGGAGCTATTAGAATTACAGACACTCTCTCCTGTTTGATATGACCAATGACTCGTTGAAGGAGAGCAAACGGAGGAAACAGGTATGCTAGATCGAAAACCCAAGAAACAGCCAGAGCATCTATCAGGGTAGTTTGAGGATCTCTTGACCTTGAACAGTACCTTGGAAGCTTGGCGTTCTGACAAGACGCCATCAGATCCAACTCCGGCACCCCCCACATGAGGGATAACCTAGAGAACACCTCCGGATTGAGAGCCCACTCCCCAGGATGGAAGGTCTGTCTACTCAGGAAATCCGCCTCCCAGTTGTCCACTCCTGGAATGTGGATGGCAGATAGAAGACAATTGTGAGCTTCCGCCCACTGCAAAATGTGAGTCACCTCCTTCATGGCCAAGGAACTTCGAGTTCCTCCCTGGTGGTTGATGTAAGCCACTGAGGTGATGTTGTCCGACTGGAACCTGCTAAACTGGGCAAAGGACAACTGAGGCCAAGCCATCAGGGCATTGAAGATCGCTCTCAACTCCAAGATGTTTATTGGGAGAGAAGACTCCTCCCGAGACCATAGGCCCTGAGCCTTTAACGAGTCCCAGACTTTTTCCCAGCCCAAAAGGCTGGCATCCGTGGTCACATTCACCCAGGAGGGTCTCTGGAAGCATTTGCCCTGAGACAGATGATCCTAAGAAATCCACCACGACAGAGAGTCTTTTGTCAGCTGGTCTAGATCTATCTTCTGAGACAGATCCAAATGATCTCTGTTCCATTGTCTCAGCATGCATAACTGCAGAGCTCTCAAATGGAATCAAACAAAGGGAATGATGTCCATGGAAGCGACCATCAGACCAATTTCCTCCATACATTGAGCCACTGATGGCCGGACAGTAGATTGTAGAGAGAGGCAAGTAGTGAGAAGCTTGGATCTTCTGAACTCCGTCAGAAATATTTTCATAGATAGGGAATCTGATGGTCCCTAAGAGAACCACCCTTGTAACTGGAACAAGGGAACTCTTCTCCAAATTCACTTTCCAGCCGTGGGAACGTATAAAAGACAACAAGATCTCTGTATGAGAGTTTGCTTGTTGAAAAGATGGTGCCTGAACCAATATGTTGTCCATGTTAGGTGCCACCGCAATTTCCTGAGACATGACAACTGCCAAGAGAGCCATCAGAACCTTTGAGAAGATTCTGGGAGCTGTGGCAAGGCCAAATGGAAGAGCTACAAACTGACAGTGCTTGTCTAGAAAAGAAAATCTCAGGAACTGGTGATGATCCCTGTGAATGGGAACATGAAGATACGCGTCCTTCAGGTCTATGGTCGTCATGAACTGACCCTCTTGGACCTAAGGAAGAATGGAACGAATGGTCTCCATTTTGAAGGATGGTACCCTGAGAAACTTGTTGAGACACTTTAGGACTAAAATGGGTCGAAAAGTTCCCCCCTTTTTGGGAACCACAAACAGATTTGAATAAAATCCTAAACCCTGTTCTCTTACTGGAACTGTACAATCAATCCCAGGGAGGAAAGGTCCTGAAAGCACCTTAAGAATGCCTCTCTTTTTACCTGATCCGCAGATAACCTTGAGAGGAGAAATCTGCCCTAGGGAGGACAAGATTTGAATTCTATTTTGTACCCCTGAGATAGATTGTCCACAGCCCAAGGATCTGGGACATCTCGTATCCAAGCTAGGTGAAACAAGGAAAGTGTGCCCCCCACTGGATCCGATCCCGGACCAGGGGAAGACCCTTCATGCTGATTTAGTCTCAGTAGAGGGTTTCTTTGATTGCTTTCCCTTGCTCCAAGACTGATTGGGTTTCCAAGAAGACTTGGACTGCTCCTGCTTAGAGGAAGGAGAGGAAGACTTTTGACCTTTGAAGTTACGAAAGGAACGAAAATTACTTTGACGTCCTTTAGGTCTATTCTTCTTGTCTTGTAGTAGAAAGGACCCCTTTCCACCCGTAATTTCAGAAATGATCTCCGCCAGACCAGGACCAAACAAGGTCTTACCCTTGTAAGGTAACGATAAGAGCTTGGACTTGGAGGTAACGTCAGCTGACCAAGATTTTAGCCACAGAGCCCTGCGGGCTAGGACAGTTAAGCCAGACATCTTGGTTCCCAGTCTAATGACTTGCTTGATAGCATCAGAGATAAAGGAATTGGCTAGTTTAAGAGCCTTAATCCTATCTTGGATTTCCTCCAACGGAGTATCCTCTAAAATTAGTTTGGACAAGGCATTGCACCAATAAGATGCTGCACTTGCTACTGTGGCAATACAAACTGCAGGTAGCCATTGAAGACCCTGATAAAAGTACATTTTCTTTAAATAAGGCTCCAGCTTTTTGTCCATGGGATCCTTAAAAGAACAGCTATGCTCAATAGGAATCGTGGTTCTCTTAGCCAGAGTAGAGATAGCCCCTTCTACCTAAGGCACTGTGCTCCATGAGTCTCGAATGGAGTCAGCAACAGGAAACCGTTTTTTAAAAACAAGAGACGGGGAGAAAGGTATCCCAGGTGTATCCTATTCCTGTGCAATGATCTCTGACACACTGTCTGGAACAGGAAAAACTTCCACAGTGGAAGGAACATCATAGTATTTATTAAGTTTACTAGATTTCTTTAGGTTGACAGCGACAGCAGCATTGGAGTTGTCCAAAGTAGCTAAAACCTCCTTTAGCAGTAAGTAAAGGTGTTCAAGCTTAAATCTGAAGTTTACCTCTTCAGAATCAGACAAAGGAATTATACTGTCAGAATCTGAGATTTCACCCTCAGAGGCTACCGAGGTATCCTCATCAGACTTATGAGGGAGGTCCACCTTCACAGCAGCAGATTGGACAGACACCTTACAATCTGACAAAAGTTTAGATTTCCTCTTGCGTTTTTCCAACATAGGAAAAGCAGATAATAGAGGATATTTGTGCAGCAAAATCTGAAGGCAAATAAACTCCTCCAGGAGGCTGAGAGGAACTGCAGGGCACTGTATGTGATGCCATTGAGGCTTGGGACGTCTATGGTCTATGATTACGGCACAATTGTATAGCCGAAACGCGTAAGACCGCTGTTGTCTTGCACTAATATATTTTTGGTTTTATTTGTAACCAATAAAGTGGATTATTTTACCAGCAAAAGTATCGCCTATTTCTTCATTTGCTTTGGCTACTTCTTTCCTGAGCTGGAGGAGCTTGGGAAGTATTGTGCAGATTCTTGCTGACAGACCCAGACGTTAAGGGGGAGCTGATTACTAGCATTTCAGCACAACATACATAAAAGTCATATTCTGAACAAAGAACCCGGAAATCCAGACCAGCAGTCACGGCTGAAGCCGTACACAAGTGTCAGAAGGCGCCTGGAGACGCGGAAGTGGAAGTCGGTGCCAAATCTTAAAGCTGGAGCGTGCGGGATAAATTCCAACCCCAGGTAAGAGCCGGTGAGGCAATGTAAAGGGGAGTACACTCAGCATTCCTGACATTGTGGGATACAAGTTTTGGCTAGTAACCCGTTACCCACTTAGATCTGAGAGACACAGGTGTTTTAGGCTGACGTTTGTTGTGGGACACTATTATACTGAAGACACCAAATGGCTAATCTAGGATTGTATCTTTTTGTATATTAAAAAATAACAGACTGCATATACATATATTGATTCTATATCCATGTCCTAGCTGATTCCCAAAGTTAAAGGAATGACTTAGAATTAATAAAAAGATTATAGGCACTAAAGCAAAATCTTTATTTGCTAAGAGCGTTATATATAAACCCTTGAAAAATAAAAATACTTTGGCCCTCTACACCTCAGATAGACTGAGGTGCCCTACCGTAAAGTTTAGTTTTGGCTTCCAAAACTTTCCTTCAACGATCGTACAGCAGACAGACACAGAAGAGATCAAAATCAGTGACGCCACTCCGCTCCGTGTTCAGACTGATGAGCGGGAAGTCACATGACCGGCAGAGAAAGGGAAACTGTGCAGCAAGTAAAAGCGCGCGTTTCCTTCTGCTTAGTAACACCAGAGCTCAAATTACACAGACGCATCTTACAAAAGGCTGACAGATACAGCCCGGATGACTAAAAACTCAAATAGCCCAGTATAAAACATAAGCCCAACACACAACTAAGCCATAATAAAAAATATTTTCCTGACTTAGTCCTAAAGAGGAAAACGTTCCACATAAAGGGAAGATTAACCCCTAGTCTCCACATACACAATGTGCCTGCCCACTGCCAAAATTAATCCTGTATAAAGGATTAAAAAAAAGTCCCAATATACCGCAATGCAATATTCTTCTGAAGTGCAAGTCTCCAAGACCTAGAAGACAAAAGCACTTACCTGCAGTCTAGCAGTCCGTCAGGAAGACAGCTCACAAGGTGTGAAAGGACACATAGTCCTCACAGAGACCTGTAGAAAAAGAAAGAACAGAGTAACCAACTCTGGCTTTCTATGACTAGGGCAGCAAAATGCTAGGAAACCAAAGTAAGGACCACCTCACTACTTCCTAACTGCTTAAAAGCCACCACTACTCTTACTCAAGATATTGACATGGACACAGCTAAACCCAAATCCTTGCTTGCAGGGAAAAATACCCAAAAAAAGGAATAAATATCTTTAGACACCAAACTTTACCTCCTCCATTGACAGATGCAAAGAGAATGGCTGGGGGTTATGCATAAGGAAAGTGACACTTAACAGCTTTGCTGGGGTGCTCTTTGCCTCCTCCTGCTGGCCAGGAGTGAATATCCCACTAGTAATTGGAATGACGTCATGGACTCTCCATGTCTTAGGAAAGAAATATGTCTAAATATGTGTATGGTAGTGGTAGCGTATATATATATATATATATATATATATATATATATATATATGTATATATGTATATACATATGTATATACATATATAAACACATATATACACATGTATATTCATATATGTACATATATATTCACTTTGGAGCCCTTTCCACTCAAATACCTTTAAGTATTTTTTAATAATAATAATGTATTTTACTATGTATTTAATGTAAATATTTTACATTGCAATATATATGCATATAAATATATAGGTATTTATATATTTTACAGAAAAATAATTATACATACTGTATATATAGATATATATATATATATATATATATATATATATATATATATACATACATATTATTATTATCATTTGTATAGCGCCGCCAAATTCCGTAATTGTGCGGTGCTATACAAATAAATGAGGAAAATTTTCTTCTATGTGAAGAACATTAGAATGTGAAATATTCATAACTACCTTTGTGTTTAACGATGTAGATCTTACTCCGTTTCGGTTTAGTGTGCAATTGATAAGTGTTAGTTGGTTTTTTTTTGGAAAGTGCGCTCCATTGAATTATATGGGGAGAAGTTAACACTATCGCAATATCCAAAGTCCTGAAATTAGCGCCCATCAGGTTTTGCCTGCGTGCAAAAATTTACTTTCAGCTGGTTAAACGAGCGCTAACCCGCCCACATTAAAAGTGATTGCACGCGAGCGGGAAAAAAATGTAGTGTGCCCATAGTATGTAACAGCAATTAAGCACTGGGACATACCCTTAGAAAAGTCTCATGACTATGGTTACCATTTCTCCTTTGCTGTGACTAATTAAGGACAGATATAAAGGAGCTCCTACACTGATCATGCAATCATTTTGTAGAATGTTGCAGGGTCTGAGTTCACAATCAAATTACAGGAAGAGTGAGCAAAATAAATGATGAACGTACATTACTCCTAATTTTAATATTTGAAATGATTTTTTTTTAAGTTTAATATCCTTTAAATTATGGAAGGTCAGGACAGTCATTACATTTTGTCGATTGCATCTTCCTTCTCTTCCTCTCTCTCATTTAATCTATAGATTAGGTTTCCTTTCTGTTGGATCTTGATTTCATAGCAACTGAAAAGAAAACCTAAGCTGTATATTTCTGGAATAGAAATGTAATTAAAGCAATTTAAATTACTCTAAAAATAATTGTTGTGGATGACCTGCTAGTATGTGTCTTTAAATTCGGTGCTGATCATCATGATCTCAAAGTATTCATATTTGATCTACAATTTTCAGCAGAATAAAACCTGTAGACCAGGTCTAGAGGCTGACCACATGGGTGAAGCTTTCCTCTGACATTTGTAAACAATATAACTTCAGGCTGATATTCACCCTTAGAGTGACATCAGCAGGTGCCCTAAATGAAAGCAAGGCACAGGTCATAGGTCACAGAGCTCCCCCATGACCAGGCCCCAGCTTGGCGTTGAAGGGAATAACTGCTTGCTTTTCCTTTCATAGCCAGCAACTTTTTCTTGGCAATTAAAAATATAATAATGTGTGTGCTGAAACAACCCTAGCAGCGGCTACATTTCAAACCCTTGGCCTGCTGCATTATCAAACTCATGGCAAACACTTTATGTCGTATTATCATGTGCCTGCAGATTCTATGGCTCTACACAATGGGTTATCAAACTAAAAATAACTAGTATGGGCCCTGCTTATATAATTTATACATTCTCAGCAGTTTGGATATGTAAAACAGGGGACATGTCGCAGGCGTCAAAATATAACAAACAACATGAAACTTAAAAATGCTGAATGTGACAACAACATAGCATTCTTATGTTGCTAGGGGTAATAACAGCCATTTACAATGTCAACATATGAAGATTTTCAGCCTTAAGAGAAAGTCTAGTGTTGCTGAAGACATCTATTATTTAAGTTTGTTAATTGGCTTCATAATTACACCTTCTGTAGCAGTCGAGTTAACCCTTACTCTAAGCTCATTGGTGACATTGTAAATGTCACTATTGTGGTCACCATTCTTCTTACGTGTTCATGATAACTGTTTACTTTTAGACTCAGCAATATGTGAAAGTGCTGACTGAGTTTTTTTTTAGCACTCTTATGTTGCAGACAACATTTTGTATATAGAGAGGAAGTCACTATAGCCCAGTTACAGCTCATTCGTGGAGTATGCATATGGCTATACTGAAGATTAAAGCATAGTACGGTTTCATGACATAATAATAAATTAGACTTTAATGAGTGCAATTTTGATACTACCTTATTCTAGCTGCTATTTCTTATGCCCATCAATATGATGGTCTATCAAAATGCTGACATTATATATGGAGATTTAATTAGAATAGCTACTTGAGCTCTGCAGCATGTTTCATCAATGTGTAATACAGAGGCAATATATCCTGTGCAGAACATTATGTGTAATACAGAGAGGCAGTGTATCCTGTGCAGAACATTATGTGTAATACAGAGAGGCAGTATATCCTGTGCAGAACATTATGTGTAATACAAAGAGGCAATATATCCTGTGCAGAACATTATGTGTAATACAGAGGCAATATATCCTGTACAGAACATTATGTGTAATACAGAGAGGCAATATATCCTGTACAGAACATTATGTGTAATACAGAGAGGTAATATATCCTGTGCAGAGCATTATGTGTAATACAGAGAGGCAGTATATCCTGTGCAGAGCATTATGTGTAACATGGGGAGGCAATATATCCTGTGTATAGCATTATGTGTATTACAGAGAGGCAGTATATCCTGTACAGAGCATTATGTGTAATACAGAGAGGCAGTATATCCTGTGCAGAGCATTATGTGTAACATGGGGAGGCAATATATCCTGTGTATAGCATTATGTGTAATACAGAGAGGCAGTATATCCTGTGCAGAGCATTATGTGTAACATGGGGAGGCAATATATCCTGTGTATAGCATTATGTGTAATACAGAGAGGCAGTATATCCTGTACAGAGCATTATGTGTAATACAGATAGGCAGTATATCCTGTGCAGAGCATTATCTGTAATACAGAGAGGCAGTATATCCTGTGCAAAGCATTATGTGTAACATGGGGAGGCAATATATCCTGTGTATAGCATTATGTGTAATACAGAGAGGCAGTGTATCCTGTGCAGAACATTATGTGTAATACAGATAGGCAGTATATCCTGTGCAGAGCATTATGTGTAATACAGAGAGGCAGTATATCCTGTGCAGAGCATTATGTGTAATACAGAGAGGCAATATATCCTGTGCAGAACATAATGTGTAATAAAGAGCGGCAGTATATCCTGTGCAGAACATTATGTGTAATACAGAGAGGCAATATATCCTGTGCAGAACATTAGGTGTAATACAGAGAGGCAAAATATCCTGTGCAGAACATTAGGTGTAATACAGAGAGGCAATATATCATGTGCAGAACATTATGTGTAATACAGAGAGGTAATATATCCTGTGCAGAGCATTATGTGTAATACAGAGAGGTAATATATCCTGTGCAGAACATTATGTGTAATACAGAGAGGTAATATATCCTGTGCAGAACATTAGGTGTAATACAGAGAGGCAATATATCCTTTGCAGAGCATTATGTGCAATACACAGAGGTAATATATCCTGTGCAGAGCATTATGTGTAATACAGAGAGGCAGTATATCCTGTGCAGAACATTGGGGCATATTTATCAAGGTCTGGCGGACCTGATCCGACACTGCGGATCAGGTCCGCCGTATTCAGCATTGCGCTCGCCGTATTCAGCATTGCACCAGCAGCTCACAAGAGCTGCTGGTGCAATGCCGCCCCCTGCAGACTCGCGGCCAATGGCCTCCAGCAGGGAGCTGTCAATCAACCCGATCGTACTCCATCGGGTTGTATTGTGGCGATGTCTGCAGAACATTATGTGTAACACAGAGAGGTAATATATCCTGTGCAGAACATTATGTGTAATACAGAGAGGCAGTATATCCTGTGCAAAACATTATGTGTAATACAGAGAGGTAATATATCCTGTGCAGAACATTATGTGTAATACAGAGAGGTAATATATCCTGTGCAGAGCATTATGTGTAATACAGAGAGGCAGTATATCCTGTGCAGAACATTATGTGTAATACAGAGAGGCAGTATATCCTGTGCAGAACATTATGTGTAATACAGAGAGGCAGTATATCCTGTGCAGAGCATTATGTGTAACACAGAGAGGCAATATATCCTGTGTATAGCATTATGTGTAATACAGAGAGGCAATATATCCTGTGCAGAACATTATGTGTAACACAGAGAGGCAATATATCCTGTGCAGAACATTATGTGTAATACAGAGAGGTAATATATCCTGTGCAGAGCATTACGTGTAATACAGAGAGGCAATATATCCTGTGCAGAACATTATGTGTAATACAGAGAGGCAGTATATCCTGTGCAGAGCATTATGTGTAATACAGAGAGGCAGTATATCCTGTGCAGAGCATTATGTGTAACATGGGGAGGCAATATATCCTGTGTATAGCATTATGTGTAATACAGAGAGGCAGTATATCCTGTACAGAGCATTATGTGTAATACAGATAGGCAGTATATCCTGTGCAGAGCATTACGTGTAATACAGAGAGGCAATATATCCTGTGCAGAACATTATGTGTAATACAGAGAGGCAGTATATCCTGTGCAGAGCATTATGTGTAATACAGAGAGGCAATATATCCTGTGCAGAACATTATGTGTAATACAGAGAGGCAGTATATCCTGTGCAGAGCATTATGTGTAATACAGAGAGGTAATATATCCTGTACAGAACATTATGTGTAATACAGAGAGGTAATATATCCTGTGCAGAGCATTACGTGTAATACAGAGAGGCAATATATCCTGTGCAGAGCATTATGTGTAACATGGGGAGGCAATATATCCTGTGTATAGCATTATGTGTAATACAGAGAGGCAGTGTATCCTGTGCAGCACATTATGTGTAATACAGAGAGGCAGTATATCCTGTGCAGAACATTATGTGTAATACAGAGAGGCAGTATATCCTGTGCAGAACATTATGTGTAATACAGAGAGGTAATATATCCTGTGCAGAGCATTATGTGTAATACAGAGAGGCAGTATATCCTGTGCAGAACATTATGTGTAATACAGAGAGACAATGGCCCCAATTTATCAAGGTCTGGCGGACCTGGTCCGACAGTGCGGATCAGGTCCGCCAGACCTCGCTGAATACGGCGAGCAATACGCTCGCCGTATTCAGCATTGCACCAGCAGCTCACAAGAGCTGCTGGTGCAACGCCGCCCCCTGCAGACTCGCGGCCAATAAGCCGCCAGCAGGGGGTGTCAATCAAACCGATCGTACTTGATCGGGTTGATTTCCAGTGATGTCTGTCCGCCTGCTCAGAGCAGGCGGATGGGTTATGGAGCAGCAGTCTTTGTGACCACTGCTTCATAACTGCTGTTTCTGTCGAGCCTGCAGCCTCGCCAGAAACACGGGGCATCAAGCTCCAATCAGAGCTTGATACATATGCCCCATTATATCCTGTGCAGAGCATTATGTGTAACAGAGAGGCAATATATCCTGTGCAGAACATTATGTGTAATACAGAGAGGTAATATATCCTGTGCAGAACATTATGTGTAACAGAGAGGCAATATATCCTGTGCAGAGCATTATGTGTAACAGAGAGGTAATATATCCTGTGCAGAGCATTATGTGTAATACAGAGCTGCAGTATATCCTGTGCAGAACATTATGTGTAACACAGAGAGGCAATATATCCTGTGCAGAACATTATGTGTAACAGAGCTGCAGTATATCCTGTGCAGAGCATTATGTGTAACAGAGCTGCAGTATATCCTGTGCAGAGCATTATGTGTAATACAGAGAGGTAATATATCCTGTGCAGAGCATTATGTGTAACAGAGCTGCAGTATATCCTGTGCAGAGCATTATGTGTAACAGAGCTGCAGTATATCCTGTGCAGAGCATTATGTGTAACATGGGGAGGCAGTATATCATGTGCAGAGCATTATGTGTAACAGAGCTGCAGTATATCCTGTGCAGAGCATTATGTGTAATACAGAGAGGTAATATATCCTGTGCAGAACATTATGTGTAACAGAGCTGCAGTATATCCTGTGCAGAGCATTATGTGTAATACAGAGAGGTAATATATCCTGTGCAGAACATTATGTGTAACAGAGCTGCAGTATATCCTGTGCAGAGCATTATGTGTAACAGAGCTGCAGTATATCCTGTGCAGAGCATTATATGTAATACAGAGAGGTAATATATCCTGTGCAGAGCATTATGTGTAACAGAGCTGCAGCAGTATATCCTGTGCAGAGCATTATGTGTAATACAGAGAGGTAATATATCCTGTGCAGAGCATTATGTGTAACAGAGCTGCAGTATATCCTGTGCAGAGCATTATGTGTAATACAGAGCTGCAGTATATCCTGTGCAGAACATTATGTGTAATACAGAGAGGTAATATATCATGTGCAGAGCATTATGTGTAACAGAGCTGCAGTATTTCCTGTGCAGAGCATTATGTGTAATACAGAGCTGCAATATATCCTGTGCAGAACATTATGTGTAATACAGAGAGGTAATATATCCTGTGCAGAGCATTATGTGTAATACAGAGAGGTAATATATCCTGTGCAGAGCATTATGTGTAACAGAGAGGCAATATATCCTGTGCAGAGCATTATGTGTAATACAGAGAGGTAATATATCCTGTGCAGAACATTATGTGTAATACAGAGAGGCAGTATATCCTGTGCAGAGCATTATGTGTAATACAGAGAGGTAATATATCCTGTGCAGAGCATTATGTGTAATACAGAGCTGCAGTATATCCTGTGCAGAACATTATGTGTAATACAGAGAGGTAATATATCCTGTGCAGAGCATTATGTGTAACAGAGCTACAGTATATCCTGTGCAGAACATTATGTGTAACAGAGAGGTAATATATCCTGTGCAGAGCATTATGTGTAATACAGAGAGGTAATATATCCTGTGCAGAGCATTATGTGTAACAGAGAGGCAATATATCCTGTGCAGAGCATTATATGTAATACAGAGAGGTAATATATCCTGTGCAGAACATTATGTGTAATACAGAGAGGCAGTATATCCTGTGCAGAGCATTATGTGTAATACAGAGAGGTAATATATCCTGTGCAGAACATTATGTGTAATACAGAGAGGCAGTATATCCTGTGCAGAGCATTATGTGTAATACAGAGAGGTAATATATCCTGTGCAGAACATTATGTGTAATACAGAGAGGTAATATATCCTGTGCAGAGCATTATGTGTAATACAGAGAGGTAATATATCCTGTGCAGAGCATTATGTGTAATACAGAGAGGTAATATATCCTGTGCAGAGCATTATGTGTAATACAGAGAGGTAATATATCCTGTGCAGAGCATTATGTGTAACAGAGCTGCAGTATATCCTGTGCAGAACATTATGTGTTACATTGAGCAGTTGTATATCCTGTGCTGAATTCCATCTCTGCAGATAATGAACTGATCAGACTGTTGTTGTTGTTTTTAAATGCTCCTCAGGGATGGCAGCTTCCTGCTCACACTTCTTTCAGTCTAATGAACTCCCAAACCAGGTTACAAGCACAAGCCAGATCAAAGATCAAGTGTCTTTAATGCAACATGATCTAATTTCATTCATAAATATAAACACACTTCATTTTGTGCTCTTGTGTTAAAACGGTGTCCTGCAGCCAGGGGGTACCACTGAACTACGGCACCAGCAAGGACAAGCAGATATCCTGCCTCCTACATATCTTTATTTGTCTTTGTCCCAGCCAGGGTTAGTAAGGGAAAAGATTCTCACCTGGTGTACTAGTGAAACACACACAAGCAATGTACTGCTCACACAGCTCTCTGGCAAGATTATCTAAGATGTTTTGTTAGTACTACAATGTCCCTCAAACAATTTTAGAAACAAAATTAGCTTGAGAGCTGTTTATCTTAGAATAGGCTCATTTCCATTTAGTCATTCAAAATGGGTCCGTCAGCTACTGAAGTTGCCGACAGCTAGAAGTAGTGTACAGCTCCATTTGAGTACCAGGTTTCCATTTAAATATTTTGCCCAGTGTGTGCAGTCGGTCTTTTCGTGTAGGTGTAGGTTAACGCTTCCATCTGATGTCAGATTTTCGAAAATTGCACCATAACAAGTTGCTGTGGTAACCCGACCTTACACTATAACATTTGCATTTAATGCCTGCGCTCCTTACCTGTAATCACCTCTAGAGAGAAAAAACAAAGATACATTGGGGCATATTTATCAAGGTCTGGCGGACCTGATCCGACACTGCGGATCAGGTCCGCCAGACCTCGCTGAATACTGCGAGCAATGCGCTTGCCGTATTCAGCACTGCACCAGCAGCTCACAAGAGCTGCCGGTGCAACGCCGCCCCCTGCAGACTCGCGGCCAATCAGCCGCCAGCAGGGGGTGTCAATCAAACCGATCGTACTCCATCGGGTTGTATTGTGGCGATGTCTGTCCGCCTGCTCAGAGCAGGCGGACAGGTTATGGAGTAGCGGTCTTTGTGACCGCTGCTTCATAACTGCTGTTTCTGGCGAGCCTCCATACGGAGCTTGATACATATGCCCCATTGAATTCATGAAAAAAATTAAATTAAATGAAAAATGTTTTATTAAAGGATAAATATTTTTTTTTGGTTTTATTGAATGTATACGTTTATATATACATATTATGTAAATACATATTGATATTTAAATAGGAACATAACTCCAACTGGTTTTATACCTGGTCCAGCAATAAATATTACATATAACAATCAATTGATAAAGTGAAACACTTGCATTGCTAACTAAACTTCAAAAAGATTATTTTTCCTTGTTAACAACTAGTTGAGCATTCTGTGATGTTTGAGACTTTATCAACAGCTTTTTGTACGTTCAGTGAAAACTGGGTGTAAATTTTCCCTTTTTTGGCTTCTATTATTTTCTGTGGGATAAGTATTTTTTTATGGAAAATGCGTCATCGGAAACTGTGGATAAGCGTAATGGCTTCCAACAGCAGTTTTTTCATTTTGCGACCTTGTGAGTGCACAATTGTGGCTCTATTGAATCAAGCTCTATGTAGGGATCTGGATATGGAGGAGAAAAAAACATACATTGTAATTTAATGCTAAGGGCTAGATTTATCAAAGTCATTCTCCTTTAATTCCGTCCAAAATAGCTCATACAAACTGATCGTCATATTCATCAAAGCATTCTGCGCCTATAATTGCGCAAATCTGAAAGAAACTTCCTCACACTCAGCGTGCATTCGCCTAGGTGCACAGGCGCGCTCCCGAGTGCTACAATTTACATTAGTAATAGGCTTAATTTAACTGCCCAACCTACAAATACACCCAGTTTCTTATTTATCATTGCTTTGCGCCGATAGGGAACTGCAATTTCGGCTTCAATTGTGTGTTGTATATTTCGCCATGCAGACTGAGGCGAACACCATTATAATACATGCTTTTACATCTTGTGATGCAGTACTTTCTTCTTTTAACTAATTTTTCAAAGGCTCAGCGCCAAGAAGAGACTGTTATTGCCAGAAATTTGCGCTTCCACTGGCGCATATGGGTACCAACAGTTATATATATAGATCGATATTTTAATATATTTATTTTTTGCAATCTTAAATTATCAACATATATCAAAAACAGCACAGAAACATTATATAATATAAATATAAGCTAAATATTAACTTAAAAACACTTTTTTAATAATCAAAACATGGCGGCGTAAATATTAATAGGGATGTACTGTGATAAATAGGGAGTAAATAGGGAGTAAATGCCGTTTCCGACAGGCGACATTTATCATTATTACGCCCCAGCTTGCCTGCACAAAGTTACCTCTATTTTTATGATAAATTCAGGCGCACATGTGCGCTTCTCCAGAGGCGAGCTGGGGCGCAGTTACAGGCGAAGCACATACAGAGTTCGCATAGCTTTTGATAAATCTAGCCCTATAAACAAAACCCAAAGATTGTGCATCATTTCTCTCTATGGCAGCGGGTTTTGATCATCAGGCCCACAGACAGGATCACATTGGTTATAAGCAATTCTAAAGGATGTGATCCCATTTGAAGCAAAAACTATATCTAAATTATGGTGTGTTTTTTGTCTTTTCATGGCATTTCTGTATAGGAAACCCCTGAGACTCTATGGGCTCCATTTATAAAACGTGGGGCGGTTCATGTCCGCCAGACATCACAGAGAGTGGACGGCATAAGATATCTGCATTGGTTGTGCAATGCCGCCTCCTGTTCGCTGGCGGCCAATCGGCTGTTAGCAGGGGCTGTGAATCCTTTAGGCTGCTGGTACGTAACTATTGTTTCAGGTGAGACTGAAATAATGGGCTTCCAAAGAAGCAATCGCTGCTTGGTAAATGGAGGTCATTGCTGTGCACATCATATGACAAAAATTAGCATATTATAATAATCTAGTACAGGGCCACACATTCACAAAATTTAGACCTTAGAAAAAAAAGCATTAAGAAACTATACAATTCTGAATTAATAATTTTTACTGCTTTAATGACAGCTCATAAGGGTTAGATTAAGCCCATAAAGCATGTCATTTTCCTAACCACTTTCCCTCAAAGGCTGTTGTGTATATCTACTACTCTTGCTGTAAAAAAATTATGGGCCAGATTACAAACACATGTTTTCAGGTATTTGAGTAGAAAGGGCTTCAAAGTATATATACATACATCTATTTAGACATATGTATGTATGTATATATATATATATATATATATATATATATATATATATATATATAATATAGCCCTATACATTTAAATACCTTGTCATATACCATATACCTTTTAAACCTTATAACTTTTCTATGAATAATTTTATTAGATATTGTTTATATGAGTGTAACTGTTTATTTTAATGTATTTATTTTGTGTTTAGCGCAACTTTTTAATTTACCCTAACCCTTCACACAAGGGCCTCTAGTTATCAAGCCGTCAACCGCAAATACGCTGGAATTCCACAGCATATTTGTGGCGAGGCTGATTTGCCTTAGTTATCAAAGGCTAGAGACCGGCAAAAGTAGAATATAGTGACGTAAGCTACGATCCGTCGGTCTCAGTCCAACACAGATCGATTCTTACGTCACTACAGATGTGCCAAACGCAAGTTCTGCACAATCTGACTACTTTTGGTAGTTATCAAATAACTAGCAGGTACGCTCGGCACTATTCCGGCCCAGCGTACCTGGTTTTCAATCTGCCGCCCTGGAGGCGGCGGTTCCCATAGGAATCAATGGGAGTCTGACAGCAGCGAAAGCTTATGTTCGCTGCTGCCCGATATCCCATTGATTTCTATGGGAGATGTCTGCACCTAACACCCTAACATGTACCCCGAGTCTAAACACCCCTAATCTGCCCCCCCTACACCGCCGCCACCTAAATAAAGCTATTACCCCCTAAACCACCGCTCCTGGACCCCGCCGCAACTATAATAAATATATCAACCTCTAAACCGCCGCTCCCGGACCCCGCCGCCACCTACATTATACCTATTAACCCCTAATCTGCCGCCCCCTATATTAAAGTAATTAACCCCTATCCTGCCGCCCCCTATATTAAACTAATTAACCCCTATCCTGCCGCTCCCGGACCCCACCACAACTAAATTAAATGTTTAACCCCTAAACTGCCGCTCCCGGACCCCTCCGCAACTAAATTAAATGTTTAACCCCTAAACCGCCGCTCCCGGACCCCGCCGCCACCTATATTAAACTTATTAACCCCTAAACCTAAGTCTAACACTAACACCCCCCTAACTTAAATATTATTTAAATAAATTAAATACATATTACAATTATTAACTAAATTATTCCTATTTAAAACTAAATACTTACCTGTAAAATAAACCCTAAGATAGCTACAATATAACTAATAATTATATTGCAGCTATTTTAGGATTTATTTTTATTTTACAGGCAACTTTGTATTTATTTTAATTAGGTACAATAGCTATTAAATAGTTATTAACTATTTAATAGCTACCTAGTTAAAATAATTACAATATTACCTGTAAAATAAAATCTAACCTAAGTTACAAATACACCTAACACTACACTATCATTAAATTAATTAAAAAAATTAACTACAATTACCTAAAATTAAATACAATTAAATAAACTAAACTATAGTACAAAAAAACAAACAAACATTAAATTACAGAAAATAAAAATTTTTTACAAGAAGTTTAAACTAATTACACCTAATCTAAGCCCCCTAATAAAATAAAAAAGCACCCCAAAATAATAAAATGCCTTACCCTATACTAAATTATAAAAGGGCTTTTTGCGGGTCATTGCCCCAAAGTAATCAGCTCTTTTCCCTGTAAAAAAAACTACAACCACCCCAACATTACAACCGACCACCCACACACCCCTACTCTAAAACCCACCCAAACCCCCTTAAAAAAATCTAAAACTAACCCCCTGAATATCACCCTACCCTGAGCCGTGTTCACCCAGCCGGGCCGAATTCTTCATCCAAGCAGGGCAGAAGAGGTCCTCCATCCGGCCGATGTCTTCATCCAAGCGGCGTCTTCTATCTTCAATCATCCGGAGTGGAGCCATCTTCTTCCCACAACGTCCTAACACAGAATGCCTGGTCCTTTAAATGACGTCATCCAAGATGGCGTCCCTCAAATTCAGATTGACCTCTCATTCTATTGGCTGATCCAATCAGCCAATCGGATTGAACTTCAATCCGATTGGCTGATTAAATCAACCAATCGAATTTTTCCTACCTTAATTCCGATTGGCTGATAGAATCCTATCAGCCAATCGGAATTTGACGGACGCCATCTTGGATGACGTCATTTAAAGGACCAGGCATTCGGTGTTAGGACATCGTGGGAAGAAGATGGCTCCGCGTCGGCTGGATGGAAGATGGCTCCGCTCTGCTTTTTATTTTCTGTAATTTAGTGTGGGGGGGTTGTACTATAGTTTAGTTGATTTAATTGTATTTAATTTTAGGTAATTGTAGTTAATTTTTTTAATTAATTTAATGATAGTGTAGTGTTAGGTGTATTTGTAACTTAGGTTAGGTTTTATTTTACAGGCAATTTGGTAGTTATTTTAACTAGGTAGCTATTAAATAGTTAATAACTATTTAATAGCTATTGTACCTAGTTAAAATAAATACAAAGTTGCCTGTAAAGTAAAAATAAATCCTAAAATAGCTACAATATAATTATTAGTTATATTGTAGCTATTTTAGGGTTTATTTTACAGGTAAGTATTTAGTTTTAAATAGGAATAATTTAGTTAATAATTGTAATATTTATTTAGATTTATTTAAATAATATTTAAGTTAGGGGGGTGTTAGTGTTAGACTTAGGTTTAGGGGTTAATAAGTTTAATATAGGTGGCGGCGGGGTCCGGGAGCGGCAGTTTAGGGGTTAAACATTTAATTTAGTTGCGGCGGGGTCCGGGATCCGCAGGATAGGGGTTAATAACTTTAATATAGGTGGCGGCGGTATAGGGGTTAATAGGTATAATGTAGGTGGCGGCGGGGTCCAGGAGTGGCTGTTTAGGGGTTAATATATTTATTATAGTTGCGGCGGGGTCCAGGAGCGGCAGTTTAGGGGGTAATAACTTTATTTAGGTGCAGGGGGGCTCCGGGAGCGGCGGTTTAGGGGTTAATACATATAATGTAGGTGGCGGCGGGGTCCAGAAGCGGTGGTTTAAGGGGTAATAAGTTTATTTAGGTGCGGGGGCTCCGGGAGCGGCGGTTTAGGGGGTAAAACAGTATAATTTAGTGTGGGTGCTTAGTGACAGGCTAGCAAGAAAGCTGCGAAGAAGCCGATGAGCAGCGAGATCAATGACTGTCAGTTAACAACAGTCCGCTGCTCATCGCACCGTACTTGGTGCGCGGCTTCTTGACAGCTTTATTGATAACTTTGGCGAACGGCTTAATACATAGAGGCCAAGGACTTCAGTTGTGCTAACCTGTTGAGCGCAAATTTAGTTTGCACTTGTGCGGTCAAGTTTATTTTCAACTTGTAATATAAGCATTACCTAGCGAGGCCGCAATATTTCCATATCGCATGCACAGTAATGCTAGCCATATGTATGTAACTTTACGCCTCCAAATTCAGTTCTAAATATAGTGATCCAATAACTGATGCTTTTAAATGTTGTCAACTATTTTAAATAGACCTTCAATAAAAATTGTTTCAACTTTGAGATTCTTTGCAATAGTTATTATTTCGATTATCATCATTAGCATTTATTTATAAAGTGCCAGCATATTCTGCAGTGCCATGGCATTAGCCACAGATGATAAAAGGTAGGGGGCCATACCCATGAGTATTGCACCCTTACACAGGGTGTTTTCCATGGGCTTGTACCTTCTATAAGTGCCACCAGTCTTCAGAATAAAGTGTGTGTTGTGTGGGGGATATTCTGCTTCCAGCCTAATAAATAGATTACACAACAAAGAGGTAATCGCTTGCTATAAAATGTTTCCAGATTATGAATCACCTGCAGAAATAGCTGTGCTAATTCTGCAGAAAGTTTGTAGGGCCAGGCTGAAGGTGGAAATGCCTGAGCTCCAGTTCACTAAATATACTCACTCTGAGTCTGAGAGTGAGGCCTGTCCGACACACAATGCCCTGAAGGGAATGAGGGCTTCTGGTAATGAGCTTTTAGCAGAGTGTTCCTTCAGAGGTACTGTGGTATTACAACACTGCCTGATGGTAAATAGCTTAACCTTTTCACTTCTAAGTCAGGAACGATGTTTTCTATTTTTCATTGAAAAAGAGAAAGAAAAAGTACCAAGATTCAGGAATCACAACAGGTACAAATTCAAGCATTACTGGCATTATTAGCAAAGGCTGCTCAGAGGTAAATGGTCAGCAAAAATAAGTTGCTGGGAGCTGATCTCCCAACATGGTCTGATCTAATTTAAAGAATCTCATCAATGTTATTTGTCAATACAATCTGCAGTTTTGGAGTCTGCAGTATTGGAAGCCTTTGATAAGATATAGTACATCCTCAGCCTGTGATCAACTGTTTGCACATCAACCCCCCCCCCCCCCCAATATTTTTATAATTTAGATTCATCGCTGTTCCCAACCTCAAGAATGAACAGGGTGGTGCTGTGAGAAGATCTGACTCACAATCTGCATTCCAGTTCATCCCAAGGTGCTTTGTGCACAGGGGCACAATTATGCTGGAACAGTTAAAGACCTTTCCCAAACTGTTGCCACAAAGTTGGAAGCACCCAATTGTGTAAAATATCTTTGTAGCATTAAGATGACCCTTCATTCACTAGAACAAAGGGGCCGAGCCCAAACCCTGAATAACAGCCCCAGAGCATTATCCCTTCTCCACCAAAAATTAGAGTAGGCACTATGGATTCTGGTAGGTAGTGTTCTTCAGACATCTGACACACCCAGATTCTGACAGACTGCCAGATAGGCAAGAGTGATTCATCACTCCAGAGAACACGTTTCCACTGCCCCACTGGTTGCGTGTTTTCCACCACTCCTGCTGACATTTGGTATTGTGCATGTTGATGTGAGGCTTGTGTACAGCTGCCTGGCCATGGCAACTCATTTAATGAAGCTCCCGATGCTCAGTTCTTGTGCTGATGTTGCTTCAAGAGGCAGTTTGTAACTCTGTAGTGAGTAATGCAGCACATGATAGGCTATGAGTTTCAGCACTTGGAAGCTCCCCTCTGAGTTTGTGTGGACTTACTTCGGGGTTGTGCTGTTGATGCTCCTAGACACTTCTATTAGGGCAGAAATTTCACAAACTGACTTGTGGCAAAGCTTGCATACTATAACAGTGCCACGCTTAAAGTCACTTAGCTCTTCCATACAAACTATTATACTGCCAATTTTTGTCCTTAACAAGGTATCTGCCAATGCAACGTTTTGGTTTGACACAAAGCTGGTAAATTTAATTTTTAGTGAAGAATAAATAAAATCAAAATAAACAGCTAAGATGTCAGCACTGTCATTTATATGAGTACATCAAGAGTGAAATTTTTTTAACTGAATTAATTTGATTTGTGTATTTTGAAAGTGTCACGTGCATATATTAGTATAAGATGTTTGCACACTGGTTTGGGACAGCCTGTTAGAATATGTTTATTTTTTAGCAACATGATTGTGTTATATGTATATATCACATTATGCTGTATATATTGTGCTGTTTACGTATACAATGTGCATTGTTGAATACATTTTGTGTATGTTGTGTATGTTAGGAGGTGTATTTGTTGCATATTCTATGAATGTGATAGCACTCTCCCAAATAGCAAAAATATGTTCATTGATACTAGAGACATGAAGTGATTTGGTATATAACCACTTCAGAGGCCAGCAACGTACACATTGATGGCGGCCTGTCTACTTATTTATATTTCTAAAGCACAAACCAGCATGCAGCAGATGGCTCCTTGTTAAATATTTAAAACCTGTTTTATCCATATACCTCTGTGTGTGGAGACACTTCCCTCAGAACACTTTATATTGCTAATTAATTTAATTACACCCACGCTGATCGTGTGTTCCCATATTTTATATTATAATCTCTAATAGAAGACGTGGCCTCCTACACCAGCTTAGATCACTGCACCCTTTAGTGGCCATGTGCTCACATGAGGGTGCAGCTGATTAACCTTTTAATACCTGTTAGACCCACAAGAGTACACCATGTACAATCCATAAACAAGGCACAATCATTACAGACAGTGGTGCAACGTGTCCAGCTGAAGGACCATTTACAAGGATGATGCCCTCCTGTACTTCCCATCCAATACACAACTTGACCACCACCACTATCTCCCCCCACACAGAATGCTGACTTATATTTTTCTTTGTGTATCCACAGTATTTGTTTCTAGGTCTAGATTTATATGTAGGTTTGTAACAATTATCATGCTAAATAATTACTTATTTTCTTCATAAATGGAAAAAGTCCACAGCTGCATTCTTTACTTTTGGGAATTCAGAACCTGGACACCAGGAGGTGGCAAAGACACCCCAGCCAAAGGCTTAAATACCCCTCCTACTTCCCCCATCCCCCAGTCATTCTTTGTCTTTCGTCCCAGGAGGTTGGCAGAGCAGTGTCAGAAGTTTTGATAGTCTCTTATGGAGGGTAGTACTCTTCGGAATGGGACTGGAGTTTTAAGTAGTCCTGTCAGCCTCTCAGTGAGAGCCTGAATGAGTCCGGAGATGCAGGGAGAGTCTTTCTGCAAAACCATCCTGACTCATGTTAACGGTTCCACCAGCAATCAGTATTGACAAGTTTTGCTGCCTGCTTTCTTCTCTCAAGTCAATGTCAGAAGCGATGCTACTATCTGTCACACTTGAAGGGCCGTGTTCCTGTTCCACGGCGTAGATTCCGGTAAGACTGTTTCATTTTACTTTTATCATACTGTAATACAACTGTTTATCCGAGAGGGGCTACAACCTTTCGGGGATAACTTTAATACAGGGTCTCAGTGAGGCACCTTTGTATCTTGGAATCAAGGGTTAATATCTCCTGAGGGGGGGTTTGAACAGGGGGGTCTTTAATCATGTTTCTTATGTGATTCTGTCTTAGGCTCATGGCTTTTTCGGAACATAACGGCCTATGGCAAGTGACACAGCCTTTATGGTCTGGCACACTTTTTCATGGATTGCACTGTACACCTTGTGCCCAGGCGTCCAGTTAAGCCTTCTGGAGGAGCGACTGCCCCTGAGTCTTCAGGGGGGCAACCTTCGGGGCCAGGGTCCTCATTTGCTCCGGCGGAGGTAAGTTTTGCCTTTCGTTATATAATGGCGTGCCTTCGTGTTCTACTGAGGCACGTTTTGGCGATGCTGAAGGATCCCACTTTTGACGGGTTGGGGGATTGTCAGTCTTCCTCTTTGAATGGCATGTACAATTAAACATAAGGGGATGAAGTAATCTTCTTATCATCTTCTTTTATTTGAGTATCCTTTCCAGTTCTGAGCTTGGAAGTATTGGATCCCTGTTGGGCTGGTCCTGCGGGGGTGTCCGTTCTTCCTGGGCGATAACCTGCGGTTGCCCTATCTTTTATTTTAATCTAGTTAGGATGGATTTTATTTGATTTTAATAGCTCATGTTTGTTATTATATTTAATTTGGATATGTTCTCTGTAATTGATACTCACGATTTTGTGGCCGCTCTGTTACTTCTATGGAAGTTTGTTTCAAGAGTGAGGACATGTTTTTGTCCTATGTTTGTCTGTTTGTTTATCTCTCCCTTCTAGGGGGTGACTTGTGTGGCCATTGACAGTTCTGCTGCCCTTTGCTTCATGCTGATCCTGACTGGGTTCAGATCCTTCTGTCTTTGAGGTCTATATCAGACATGTGTCGCCCATTGTGCCTGGCTGGTCTGGCTGGGGCACCAAGTGGTTCTCAATACTACTTGTGTTGTTTTCCTTGTTCTTCGTTAAAAGTTACAGCTAGCATTCTAGGAGGACACGATGGTCCTTGGTTTGCCTAGGGGCATGGGGGATTGTAGCTGTCCTCATTGGCCTTTTTAATTTTAATCAGCCGTGGCTCCACTGAGATCCGCTGTGACACATCAGTTGGTTCCCAATTTCTGTAGGAACTAGCATACCCTCCTCCGCGTAGGTGGTTGTAGGTTCGGATGATTTTAGGTCCTTCATTCAGCCAGTTCCTGGTGGACTTGCCTTTCCAAGGCTTCCTTGGGATTGTCCTTTTAGGATTTGTTCCTTTTTTTTATATTCTCTTTCTTTGAGTCGAGGCTGTCTGGACCTTGTCCTATTTTTCTTGGCGGCTTTTGGCCGTTTAAGTTAGAAAGTTGGGGGCCTTGCGGCTCTTTTTGCTTCCGGGAGTTAGTCGTTTCCATATCGGGGACGATAGACTGTGTTGTCTCCTTCTTTCCACTGCTAGTTTTCGCTTTGGATTGTCTGCCAGGGCTTGGGATGCTCTGCATTCTTCCCCCTTGTGTGTGGTCCTACGAAAAGATAATCTGAGAGGAGACTACTCTATTTCTAAACTCTTTTTTTCGGGTGACTTTGTATTCATAATTATTGCCTTAGTCTTGGACTTCAGGAGTGTTGTCCATTGTGCCTTGGGCTCTAGAGTGGCTGCGTGATCCTTTTTAGGTAGGGAGTTTGTCTCATACTAAGGGTGTTCTCTTCCCTTTTGGGCTTGGAATTTTACGAGTGAGTCCTGTACCCATTTTCCGGGTTAGCCCGGATCACATTCCCTGTGATGTCTGCTCTGTTTCAGACAGGTATCATGTGCTCCCCTGGGGGTATAGTTTGTTTAGAACTGCCCCGGGTCCAGGGTTCTGGTCACTGATCCTTCTTGGATGTTGGAGACTTATGTTCCTGTGGACTGTTCAGGACAGGGTTCTTGTCTCTGATCCTTCTTGGAAGGTCTGGAGATTTTATGATCCTGTTGGACTGGTTTGGGATGACCTAGTGTTATCAGTGGGAGACTGTTTGCCCTGACGGGCAGAATGTGCTTCCTTTTTTGGTGAGGGAGTTTTTCTCTGTTGCAATCAACAGTTGTGTCCGAGTGATTCGCCATTCAGTCCTGGAGTTTGATTCAGGCTACGTCTTCCTCATGTCATTGTGGGCATGTGCGCTGTTTTTTGCCTGTTCTCTCCCCTTGGGTATTGTGCCAGGACTTCTTAAGGGGGTCTATTTGCACTTTTTCTATACCAAGTCCTAGGGGGTTCTCCTTGGGAGTGCCCTTAATTTTGGAAGAGCGGATTGGGTTAGCACCCGAGCTCTGTTGGGGGGGTGAGCTCCTCTCATTTTCCATTCCCCAGGGGGTTTGGGATCACCTTGTTCCCCTTGTTTTATCAGACATGCCTATTGCTTGGGCTGGTCTGATGCTTGGAGCAGGATCTGATATCTGTTTGCTAATTTTGTACTCGAGTTAGGTGAGCCTTCCTTGGGGGGGGGTTTGTTTATCTTCCACGTTCATTTCTTGTGGAAAGGTCTGGCTGCATTCTTGGGATTCATCTTTGGATGACGGTAGAGTGCAGTGTTTTGGCTTTTCAGGTGTCGACGTCAGGTGTTCGCCTAAATGAGCTTGGAGCACGAGGCTTAGGGTTTCTGAATATTTAGATATTCTGAGCTGCTGTTCAGCGGTTTTTAGAGACCTTTGTTTTCGGTTGTTTCCAGGGTGTGGACACACTCTGCTTAGGAAAGATTCTCTTCTCTGTTCAGACTCCAGGAATTTTGATCCCTTGGATGCTGTGCAGACTGGGGTTTGGGTCTGCCTCCCTTTGTTTCTGCTGGATCGTTGGGGTTCTTGTTAGCTTGGCCCTGGTTTTCGGGGTTTTCATTTGGTATCCTTGGGGCTCGTTTGTGCCCTACTTCGTGGTTCCCTGGAGTCCTTTATTGGATGTCTTATCCGTGTCCTTTCTCCTTTTTTGTAGAATTTGGTGGTTTAACCCTTTCTCTAGTAAGGGTCGTGTTGTTGTGGGACCAACTGTCGGGTGACGGTGTCTCTTCGGAAGCTAGTTTGGCTCAGTCGAGTTTAGTTCCTGTGGTCTCTACAAAGGTTATGGACTTCTGCGGTCAGTGTCCTTGGGCCTTTTCCTTTTTTCTTGGCTTCGGACGAAGCTGGTTTTTGTTTGGGTAGGGGTTTTCAGGCCTGGTGCCCTCAGAATGGTCCGCCTCTTTGTACCCTCCCGTTTTAGCATTCAGTGTCCTATATAGCTTGGGTATTGTTTTCCCAAAAGTAATGAATGCAGCTGTGGACTCTTTCCATTTATGAAGAAAAACTTAAATTATGCTTACCTGATAATTTTCTTTTCTTCAGACAGAAAGAGTCCACAGCTCCCCGCCCGTATATTTCTGTGGGGCGTCTGCTATTTTTGTTCTTCTGGCACCATTTCACCCTAATATTTCTCCTACTGTTTCTTGTCCCTCGGCAGAATGACTGGGGGATGGGGGAAGTGGGAGGGGTATTTAAGCCTTTGGCTGGGGTGTCTTTGCCTCCTCCTGGTGGCCAGGTTCTGAATTCCCAAAAGTAAAGAATGCAGCTGTGGACTCTTTCCGTCTGAAGAAAATAAAATTATCAGGTAAGCATAATTTAAGTTTTTTTGTTTGCTTTTAGAGACAAACATATTTTTTATCTTAATAAACAAATTAAATAAAGTTTCTGAGATAGTCCTATCAAATATAAAAAAAACAAACAGTGATATCCCTTATTGGAAAAGCTTTAATGGCGCAGATTTACTATACTTCTTAAATTTCTAGTAAAGGCTGCCTACAGTTCAGAACGCACTGCAAAATCCTATACTTGAGAAACAAGTTACTTGTCTAAAGTTTTAATTACAATAGTCCTGGAATATATATAGTGTTTTTGTTACTAAACTTCATCTTGAGCTTTTACGTTCTTGACCTGGCAATGGTTAACCCCATGACTGCAAAAGAAGGATGATAGAATTGGGTAAGCTGAAGTGCCAATCTCCTCCCTATGAAAGCGGAGCTGACGCAAAGCTTAATACATTCTGCAATAAAAACACAAAACATCCTTTAACTCAGGAATAAACAAACGTACACCACAACACTGTAGATGCACCAAGCAATGGCACAGTCACCATTTTACAATGTGCTGATGACATACGGTGTATGAGGAAATGCAGGGCTAGATTACAGATGGAGCACACTCTTCTGTGTGCTTGTGTCGGGGCAAAAGTGCACCTGTACTGGCGCACCCGTAATTCTACTGAAATAATACGTTGGAAGTTAAAGATGGTGTTATCCAAAGCGCAAACCTAAAAAGTTGCACAAAACACACAAAAAATACATTGGGCAGTACAGTAATACTGTGATACAAATTATTATTAAAGTTGATTGCACAGAAAAGTTATAAGGGCTCAAAATTATGACATGTGAGGTGTTAGAAAGCAAACTGTCTAAAAGTGCTTTTATGTAGGGATCCATTGGGACACATTTATTAATATTTGTTTCTCTTTAAATATATATGTATATGAAAGTATACATATATATTTATGTATTAATATGTGTATAGATATAGATGTATATTCATACATATAAACACATAAATATATATGTATACATTCATATACATTTATATCAATATGTAGTTGCGATCGGGGTTACATGGGCTGTGGCTGTTAGACTGTCGGCATGAAAACGAGGCTCCATTAAAGCTATATTTGCACTTCCTACCTGTAATCTCGCACTCATTAATAAACACGGGAGGGAAACTGAGAGGAGATTATGGGTTCGAGGAAGCGCAAATATGCGCTCCCATTGTAATCTAGCCTGTAGTTTAGCCATTCTTTAGATTTACTGTCTGATTAAGCCTCAGTCTAGCAAGATATGAAATCATAAATAACATCTTGTCATGTCAGCACTTTAAAGTATGTTTAGACTAACATAACATGACGTAGTTAAAATTCTGACAGCGATATTGAGCTTTGGAAACAAATGTTTATTAATATATACTGTGTGTATATATATATATATATATATATATATATATATATATATATATATATATTTGTACATATACAGTGGATATAAAAAGTCTACACACCCCTGTTAAAATGTCAGGTTTCTGTGATGTAAAAAAATGAGACAAAGATAAATAATTTCAGAACTTTTTCCACCTTTAATGTGACCTATAAACTGTACAACTCAATTGAAAAACAAACTGAAATCTTTTAGGTAAAGGGACATTAAAATAATATGGTTGCATAAGTGTGAACACCCTTTTATAACTGGGGATGTAGCTGTGTTCAGAATGAAGCAATCACATTCAAAATCATGTTAAATAGGAGTCAGTACACACCTGTCATCATTTAAAGTGCCTCTGATTAACCCCAAATAAAGTTCAGCTGCTCTAGTTGGTCTTTCCTGATATTTTGTTAGTCGCATCCTACAGCAAAGGCCATGGTCCGCAGAGAGCTTCTAAAGCATCAGAGGGATCTCATTGTTAAAAGGTATCAATCAGGAGAAGGGTACAAAAGAATTTCCAAGGCATTAGATATACCATGGAACACAGTGAAGACAGTCATCATCAAGTGAAGAAAATATGGTGCAACAGTGACATTACCAAGAACTGGATGTCCCTCCAAAATTGATGAAAAGACGAGAAGAAAACTGGTCTGGGAGGCTGCCAAGAGGCCTACAGCAACATTAAAGGAGTTGCAGGAATATCTGGCAAGTACTGGCTGTGTGGTACATGTGACAACAATCACCCGTATTCTTCATATGTCTGGGCTATGGGGTAGAATGGCAAGACGGAAGCCTTTTCTTACAAAAAAAACATCCAAGCCCGGCTAAATTTTGCAAAAACACATCCGAAGTTTCCCAAAAGCATGTTGCAAAAGGTGTTCTGGTCTGATGAAACCAAAGTTGAACTTTTTGGCCATAATTCCAAAAGATATGTTTGGCGCAAAAACAACACTGCATATCACCAAAAGAACACCTACCCACAGTGAAGCATGGTGGTGTCAGCATCATGCTTTGGGGCTGTTTTTCTTCAGCTGGAACTGGGGCCTTAGTCAAGGTAGAGGGAATAATGAACAGTTCCAAATGCCAGACAATACTGGCACAAAACCTTCAGGCTTCTGCTAGAAAACTGAACATGAAGAGGAACTTCATCCTTCAGTATGACAACGACCCAAAGCATACATCCAAATCAACAAAGGAATGGCTTCACCAGAAGAAGATTAAAGTTCTGGGATGGCCCAGCCAGAGCCCAGACCTGAATCCAATTCAAAATCTGTGGGGTGATCTGAAGAGGGCTGTGCACAGGAGATGCCCTCGCATTCTGACATATTTAGAGTGTTTTTGCAAAGAAGAGTGGGCAAATCTTGCCAAGTCAAGATGTGCCATGCTGAAAAACTCATTAACAAAAAAGAGTGCTGTAATAAAATCAAAAGGTGCTTCAATAAAGTATTAGTTAAAGGGTGTTCACACTTATGCAACCATATTATTTTTTTATTTTTTTTTATTTCCCTTTACCTAAAAGATTTTAATTTGTTTTTCAATTGAGTTGTACAGTTTATAGGTCACATTAAAGGTGGAAAAAGTTCTGAAATGATTTATCTTTGTCTCATTATTTTACATCACAGAAACCTGATTTTTTAACAGGGGTGTGTAGACTGTTTATATCCACTGTATGTATGTACAGCTATCTCCTATTTTCCTTTCAAATAGTTTGACATTTTAATGATTTTCACATTAAAACTAGGCATAAAAGCATGAGATATTTACTTTGTCCCCAGTTTGCAGAATAGATGCAGTTAGCCACAGACATGTAACAGGATTTATCTCAGGGAGGAGCGACAAGAGGGGGAAGCCTGGCTGTAATTACATGGATCCAATTGTGAGGATGCAAAAGAAGCCAAAATCTTGTCAACACCCAACAATAACAAAAATGTATTTTAATGTTATCCTTAACCCATATTAACTCTGCATTATCATTATTATGTGTTATCATTTGTAAATGCCTACAGAGGCAGTACACAGTCACAGACTTAAAGGGACACTGAACTCAAATTTTGAGCTGTCCAATCAGCAAGGACAACCCAGGTTGTTCACAAAAAATGGGCCGGCATCTAAACTTACATCCTTGCTTTTCAAATAAACATACCAAGAGAATGAAGAAAATTTGATAATAGGAGTAAATTAGAAAGTTGCTTAAAATTACATGCTCTGTCTGAATCACAAAAGAAAAAATTTGGGTTCAGTGTCCCTTTAACACTGTGATGCCCTAGAAGGTGTATGTAATGGTCTCTCCATAGCTCCACAATACAAACAAGCAGGCTGATATACTGTAGATCTGTCAGCCTGTGCTCAGGCTGAGAAGGGAGGGTTGTTTATAACCCATTTCTAACTCACTCTTACTAATTCCTTCATAGAAGCGGAAAAAGTTTGTTTGGTGCTGAATGGATGATATTTATTGTTCGACTCAGGCTAATGTATTGGCAATGAAGCATTCCAGCCTGTGTAAATATTGCAGTACAAACACAGGGGATGGGACTCCTGTGCCCTTTCACAGAACCGTGATACACTAGCAGTATGGAGACTGAGTGCCCTACTCTCATTTAGCCTTCTCTTTGTACAGCATGCAATTCTTTCCACACAGGGCCTACCGAGCCACAAAACATGTCTCTCACTTAACATAACACCGTGTAGTGAAACAATAAAGCACTTTATAGGCTTACTTTGCAAGTTTTAACTTAGTGACTAGGTCTCTATAAGCTGACAATTATATTAATATTATTATTTACATAAAACTATGTATGGGAATTATTTGCTATGCATCCTCACTGTTTAGTATAGCAACCCCTAACCTTAAAGGGACATGAAAGTTATGGTTTAGATAGAGCATGCACTTTTAAGTGACTTTGGCCTCTATTTATCAAGCCGTCGACTTTCTAGCATTCGACGGCACCAATACGCTCGCCTAACATCGCTGCCGTGGACCTGAATACGTTCGCCAAAATTATCAAGAAAGCTGTCAAAAAGTTGCGCACCAAGTATCGGCTTATTCGCAGCTTTCTTGCTACCCTGTCACTAAGCACCCACACTATACTATACTGTTTTACCCCCTATACCGCCGCTCCCGGAGCCCCCTGCACCTAAATAACGTTATTGACCCCTAAACTGCCGCACCTAAATTAAGTTATTAACCACTAAACCGCCGCTCCCAGAGCCCACCGCCACCTACATTATATGTATTAACCCCTAAACCGCCGCTCCCGGACCCCGCCGCAACTAAATAAAATGTTTAACCCCTAAACCGCCGCTCACGGACCCCGCCTCCACCTACATTAAATTTATTAACCCCTAATCTGACCCCCCCTACACCGCTGCCACCTACATTAAATTTATTAACCCCTATTCTGACCCCCCTACACCGCCGCCACCTACATTAAATTTATTAACCCCTAATCTGACCCCCCCTACACCGCCGCCACCTACATTAAATTTATTAACCCCTAATCTGACCCCCCTACACCGCCGCCACCTACATTAAATTTATTAACCCCTAATCTGACCCCCCTACACCGCCGCCACCTACATTACATTTATTAACCCCTAATCTCCCGCCCCCAACGTCGCCGCCACTAGATTAAATTTATTAACCCCTAAACCTAAATCTAACCCTAACACCCACTAATTTAAATATAATTTAAATTAATCTAAATAAATTATTCCTATTTAAAACTAAATACTTACCTATAAAATAAACCCTAAGATAGCTACAATATAACTAATAGTTACATTCTAGCTATTTTAGGATTTATTTTTATTTTACAGGTAAGTTTGTATTTATTTTAACTAGGTACAATAGTTATTAAATAGTTATTAACTATTTAATAGCTACCTAGTTAAAATAAAGACAAATATACCTGTAAAATAAATCCTAACCTAAGTTACAATTACACCTAACACTACACTATAATTAAATTATTTCCCAAAATGAACTACAATTAACTACAATTAAATCAAATAAACTAAAGTACGGTAAAAAAAATTTTTTTACAGAAAATAATAAAATAATTACAAGAATTTTAAACTAATTACACCTAATCTAATCCCCCTAATAAAATAAAAAAGCCCCCCAAAATAATAAAAAGCCCTACCCTACACTAAATTACAAATAGCCCTTAAAAGGGCCTTTTGCGGGGCATTGCCCCAAAGTAATCAGCTCTTTTACCTGTAAAAACAAATTACAGTCCCCCCCCCACATTAAAACCCACCACCCACACACAAAACCCTACTCTAAAACCCACCCAATCCCCCCTTAATAAAACCTAACACTACCCCCCTGAAGATCACCCTTCTGCCAACCGGGCAGAAGAGGTCCTCCAGACGGGCAGAAGTCTTCATCCAGGCGGCATCTTCTATCTTCATCCATCCGATGAGGAGTGGCTCCATCTTGAAGACATCCGATGCAGAGCATCCATCCAGACCAACGACTACCCGACGAATGAATATTCCTTTAAATTACGTCATCCAAGATGGCGTCCCTTGAATTCCGATTGGCTGATAGAATTCTATCAGCCAATCGGAATTAAGGTAGGAAAAATCCTATTGGCTGATGCAATCAGCCAATAGGATTGAGCTTGCATTCTATTGGCTGATTGGAACAGCCAATAGAATGCAAGCTCAATCCTATTGGCTGATTGGACCAGCCAATAGGATTGAACTTCAATCCTATTGGCTGATTGCATCAGCCAATAGGATTTTTCCTACCTTAATTCCGATTGGCTGATAGAATTCTATCAGCCAATCGGAATTCAAGGGACGCCATCTTGGATGACGTCATTTAAAGGACCAGTCATTCGTCGGGTAGTCGTCGGTCGGGATGGATGCTCCGTCGGATGTCTTCAAGATGGAGCCGCTCCTCGTCGGATGGATGAAGATAGAAGATGCTGCCTGGATGAAGACTTCTGCCCGTCTGGAGGACCTCTTCTGCCCGGTTGGATTAAGACTTTGCCCAGCTTCGTTGAGGACTTAGGCCCGGTTGGGTGAAGACGTCTCAAGGTAGGGTGATCTTCAGGGGGTTAGTGTTAGGTTTAGGGGGATTGGGTGGGTTTTAGAGTAGGGATGGGTGTGTGGATGGTGGGTTTTAATGTTGGGGGGGTATTGTATTTTTTTTTACAGGTAAAAGAGCTGATTACTTTAGGGCATTCCCCCGCAAAAAGCCCTTTTAAGGGCTATTTGTAATTTAGTATAGGGTAGGGATTTTTATTATTTTGGGGGGCTTTTTATTTTATTAGGGGGATAAGATTAGGTTTAATTAGTTTAAAATTCTTGTAATTATTTTTTTATTTTCTGTAATTTAGTGGGGGGGGGTTTGTACTTTAGTTAATTTTATTTAATTTTAATTAATTGTAGTTAATTTATTTAATTATAGTGTAGTGTTAGGTTAGGTTTTATTTTACAGGTACTTTTGTATTTATTTTAACTAGGTACTTAGTAAATTCTTAATAACTATTGTACCTAGTTAAAATAAATACAAACTTGCCTGTAAAATAAAAATAAATCCTAAACTAGCTACAATGTAACTATTAGTTATATTGTAGCTAGCTTAGGGTTTATTTTATAGGTAAGTATTTAGTTTTAAATAGGAATAATGTAGTTAATTAAAGTTATTTTATTAAGATTTTTTTAAATTATAGTTAAGTTAGGGGGTGTTAAGGTTAGAGTTAGACTTAGATTTAGGGGTTAATAAATTTAATATAGTGGCGGCGGTGTAGGGGACAGATTAGGGGTTAATAAGTATAATGTAGGTGGCGGTGGGCTCCGGGAGCGGCAGTTTAGGGGTTAAACAATTTATTTAGTTGCGGCGGGGTCCAGGAGCAGCAGGATAGAGGTTAATAACTTTATGTAGGTGGCGGCGGTATAGGGGATGGCAGATTAGGGGTTAATAGGTATAATGTAGGTGGCAGTGGGCTCCGTGAGCAGCGGTTTAGGGGTTAATACATTTATTAGAGTTGCGGCGGGGTCCGGGAGCGGCAGTTTAGGGGTTAAACACTTTAATAGAGTTACGGTGGGCTCCGGGAGCGGCGGTTTAGGGGTTAAACACTTTAATAGAGTTGTGGTGGGCTCCGGGAGCGGTGGTTTAGGGGTTAATATGTATAATGTAGGTGGCGGCGGTGTAGGGGGGGAAGATTAGGGGTGTTTAGACTCGGGGTACATGTTAGGGTGTTAAGTGTAGACATTCCCATAGGAATCAATGGGATATCGGGCAGCAGCGAACATGAGCTTTCGCTGCTGTCAGACTCCCATTGATTCCTATGGCATCCGCCGCCTCCAGGGTGGCGGATTGAAAACCAGGTACCCTGGGCCGGAATAGTGGCGAGCGTACCTGGTAGGTATTTGATAACTACCAAAAGTAGTCAGATTGTGCCGAACTTGCGCTCGGAACATCTGTAGTGACGTAACCATCGATCTGTGTCGGACTGAGTCCGCCGGATCGTATTTTACGTCACTATATTCTACTTTTGCCGGTCTGTAGGGTTTTATAACTACGGCGAATCAGGCTCGCCACAAATACGCTGCGGAATTCCAGCGTATTTGCAGTTGACAGCTTGATAAATAGAGGCCTTTTACTTCTATTATCAACTTATTTTGTGCTTTAGCATCCTTTGTTGACAAGCATTCCTAGTTAAGCTCATGAGCTGCAACACATCCCTGGAAGATGGCTGGTGATCGATAGCTATGCACCAGATGTGTTCAGCTAGGTCCCAGTAGTGAATTGCTGCTTTAGAGCTTACTTTAATTACGTATTTAACCCCTTTGCTGGGATTAAACACATACTTATACACAAGCAATAGTTCAGTCATAAAATGCTATAACATATTAGAGCATTGTCTGCTCAGATTCTAATCTGCAATGTAGTGTCCCCTTTACATGTTCAGTGTGCTACACAGAGTGAGGGTAAAGGTAAAAGTAGGAGAATGTGGTTTAAAAAAAATAATTATAGTAATCATAATGAAAATAATAAAGTCCCCTAACCAGTATCCTATATTTGCCAACTGTCCCTATTTTCCTGGGACAGTCACAGTTTATGGCCTCGTTTCCCATGGTATAATTATTCTGCGAGTCTGTCCCATACTGTAAGAATATGCCATGAGGTGGGAGCTTAGCACAAATGTTTTGGCTGTGGGAATCAAATATGAGGTATCTGTTGTTATTTATTCTGGCCTCTCAGTCTCCTGCACTTTACATTACAGAACCATAAAATATACTGTATGTAATTTGGTGAACAGGTATCTGAGAATCTCCTGCAGCTGACAGATTTGATCAAATAATACGATACATTACATTTATGAATATTGTGTGAAATGTGTTCAGCTAAGGGAGATAACTGAACATAAGATGTAACAGCCTATATTATTCTTCCAGTGAGACTGTACCTGTGTATTTAGAATGTTTCCTGCTTCCTGTTTTGCAGCACCCATACCCATCAGAGGAACAGAAAAAACAGCTGGCACAGGACACAGGACTAACAATTCTACAAGTAAATAACTGGTGAGTGGCACACAAATTACACTGCTACGTTCTGTAGTTGTTTATAGCTGATGTACCCACATGGGAGTAGATATAACTCTGCAGCACTTGTACTGCGCCTTTCCTAATAATGGACAGTGTAGGTTTGCCTGATAATAGTGAGGAGAACACCCAACATTACAAACATACCACTGTTCTGTTTCTATACAGTCGTTTGAAGTTCACTCTACACCGCACAGACAACCAACATTTTCTGAGCCTGTCCTGATTACAAACAATAATGCAATTACTCTAAGTTGTAAAAAGATCAAGCACTGGGTGATGCTGTCATGATAATATACAGTTTATAGATCACCTACAGCAGAGAGCAAACGGTTGCTGAGCTTGTGCTCCTAATATACATTGAGGTTATCACACTATGATTCTATCCTGATAATGTGCACTCAGTTTATTACCCTGCATAAGATAGATCCCTACTGACATGCAGTCAGATCACTTTGCATTATATATGCATAATCACTTTTTAAGCTTGACTTGTACATGTACAATTAGCAGGTGTACGTACATTTGATTTGATAGCCACCACTTTCTGAAATAGTCCTTAGATTTTGTAGCCAGGGGGTCATCATGTATCAGATAAAAATCTAGATGAGTCTATGGTGCTATTTGGGCCTACACTGAAAATTGACACTAGAAATGCAGCCCTCATTCAGAAGTTATTGTGTGTAAGACATATTGTTTGATCACATAGCATCCAGCCATCAAATAGTAACCATAACATTCCACAATCACAAGTAAATCAAAACACGTTAGTATTCAGATTAAAATGGTTTGGGTCAACAACATTAGCACTTAGGTTCATCAGTTCAATGTAGTTTATGTAAATAATATGTAATTAATAGTAAAAACCATAGAGTAGGCTTGTCCAATACAAAGGGGTAGATTTATTAAGCAGCGGATGCTGCAATCCACCATCGTAGTTTCCGGCTCGCCGGAAACAGAAGTTAAGAAGCAGTGGTCGTAAGAGGTGGTGGACTGCAATCATCCCGATCAGATATGATCGGGATGATTGACACCGCTGCTAGCGGCCGATTTTGCAGGGGGCGGCATTGCACAAGCATTTCACTAGAAATGCTTGTGCAGTGTTAAATGCCGACAGCGTATGCTGTCACCTGTCGGGATTTAGCGATGTCGGACGGACATGATTCGCTACATCAAATCATGTCCGCCCACCAGTTGTTAAATTGGCTCAAAGGTCTGGGGGCCACAAATAGACTCTCCATTGCTGATTTCTGTAATTCTTCAGTTCCCCACACAATATAATTTTGATGCTGATTTCTGTTTGGGTACAATGTGTAAGCTTCTGGTTTTGTATGCATATGTAGGTTTATCCTGTTTATCATAATACATGATTACTCATTTAAAGGTTGTTAACTCCTTAACAACACACGTCGTACAGGGTACATCACACACAAACTGGTCTTTAAAGACCAGCGACGTACCCTGTACGTCGTTAGGGGTTTAAAGCAGCTGGAAGCGATCCTGATCATTGGTGGGTGGGAGCAGCTGCAGGGAGGCGGGTGGGCGTCCCAACCGGGAGCGTGCGGGGGGGGTGCAGGGGGTGCGCATGTGCACGTGTGTGTGCGCACGCGCAGCAACCGCTGCCACCAATGTAATTGAATGAGAGGGAGCGGGGGGAAATAATGATCAAAAGATCTGGGAGGAGGAGAGGGAGGGGGGTATTGAGGGGGGGCAGCTACACTACAGAAAAATGCAAATTTTATTTAAAAAAAATTAAAAAGGGGGTATATGTATATATATATATATATATATATGTAAATGTATATATATTTTTTTAGTAGACACTAAAAAAAAGGGGGGGAAATAATGATCAAAGATCTGGGAGGAGGAGGAGAGGGAGGGGGGTATTGAGGGGGGGCAGCTACACTACAGAAACATGCAAATTTTATAAAGAAAATAAAAAAAACTTTTTTTTGGGAGGCAAACTGGGTACTGGCAGACAGCTGCCAGTACCCAAGATGGCAGCAAATAGGTAATGGGGGGAGGGTTCGAGAGCTGTTTGGGGGAATCAGGGAGGTTCGGGGCTAAGGGGAGGTCCATCACAGCGGAACAGATAGCCTTTTATTTAAGTACTGCCAGTACTTTAGATGGCAGGGACAATTGTGGGGTGGGGAGGGAAGAGAGATGTTTGGGAGGGATCAGGGGGTGGGATGTGTCAGGTGGGAGGCTGATCTCTACACTAAAGCTAGAATTAACCCTTCAAGCTCCCTACAAGCTACCTAATTAACCCTGTCACTACTGGGCATAATACAAGTGTGGTGCGCAGCGGCATTTAGCGGCCTTCTAATTACCAAAAAGCAATGCTAAAGCCATATATGTATGCTATTTCTGAACAAAGGGGATCCCAGAGAAGCATTTACAACCATTTGTGCCATAATTGCACAAGCTGTTTGTAAATCATTTCAGCGAGAAACCTAAAGTTAGTGAAAAAGTTAACGATTTTTTTTATTTCATCGCATTTGGCTGTAAAATGGTGGCATGAAATATACCAAAATGGGCCTATATAAAAACTTTGGGTTGTCTACTACACTACACTAAAGCTAAAATTAACCCTACAAGTTACCTACAAGCTACCTAATTAACCCATTCACTGCTAGGCATAATACAAGTGTAGTGCGTAGCGGCATTCTAATTACCAAAATAATTTCAGTGAGAAACTTAAAGTTTGTGAAAAAGTTAGTAAAAAAGTGAACGATTTTTTTTATTTGATCGCTTTTCGCAGTGAAATAGTGGCATGAAATATACCAAAATGGGCCTAGATCAATACTTTGGGGTGTCTACTAAAAATATATATATACATGTGAAGGGTTATTCAGGGATTCCTGACAGATGTGTTAAAATGTAACTTATGCAAATTTTGAAAAAAAATGGTTTGGAAATAGCAAAGTGCTACTTGTACTTATTGCCCTATAACTTGCAAAGAACATGTAAACATTGGGTATTTCTAAACTCAGGACAAAATTTAGAAACTATTTAGCATGGTTGTTTTTTGGTGGTTGTAGATGTGTAACAGATTTTGGGGATAAAAGTTAGAAAAAGTGTGTGTTTTTTTTTAATTTTTTCATCATATTTTATAATTTTTTTTTATAGTAAATAATATGATATGATGAAAATAATGGTATCTTTAGAAAGTCCATTTAATGGCGATAACAAAGGGTATATAATATGTGTGGGTACAGTAAATGAGTAAGAGGAAAATTACAGCTAAATACAAACACAGCAGAAATGTAAAAATAGCCCTGGTCCTTAAGGGTAAGA
>NC_069499.1:264879126-265029126 GCF_027579735.1 Bombina bombina | reverse complement strand
ATAGTTAGAAGTGGCACGGAAGGAGTTCTGGAAGATTCATCTCTTGCAGTGTGGAGGGAGGATGTGCTGCCTTGAGCCATTTCCATCAGACAGAAAGGATCTTGATGTTGGCTTGTGTGACGAGTGGAAGCCCAGTGCTTCACATGGTATTAGTCCTGATAAGAACTAACTAGGCATCAGGTCGCAATAACGAAACCTGAAGAGACAAGCCTGTTCCAGGCAGCCAATGTCCGTATATACTCTCCTGAGGCAGATTGCCTCTTGGTGAATGACAGAGATTGTGAAGCAAAGGAAGGGTGAGTGCAGAGTGCAGGGGTGTCTCCACTTCCTGTACTGGGGGGTTTCAAAATAGATGAATATGTGCCCAAATGTAGCCAAACTCAAAATAGATTTTTATTCTGTCTTTTCACATTGTTCATCCTGAACAATTACTTCCCATTTGCTTTTGACAACTTTAATAAGCGCTAGATCAAAATCTCGAGATAGTGATGTGGATAGACTAAAATAAGCATAAAAAGGAACAAACAGAAAGTATAATAAATAAAAAGTATTTTGGAATAAGTCAGAAATGTAGAGATAATTCCCCATAGCAACATAATCCTTGAAACAAAAGCATCCATAAAGAAGTGTAGATGTAAAGCTGTCCAGACACAATTAGTCTGGAACATGCCTCAAGTATCCAAACAGTCAAATTTTATCCTTTATATAAATTATGACTTCTATTTAGTACATATTCATGCACACATACGTATATGGGAAAGGTCTAAGGCATTTTGTCCTCATTCTTCTTAATAAAGAACAAACATATAAGGCACAACACATTTGCCGTCACATTTCCCTAATAGCAACATAGAACACTTAAAAGTATATGATGTAATATTTGGTATTGTTCTTCAGCTCATAGGTCATCATTCATGACACATCCATCAAGAAGCCTCCTTACAACTCAATGTTATTCCTCTGCATTCAATTCTGCATCAACTTGAGTTGCTGTCTTCCGTTCTGCTCATGTGCTTGGCTAATGTATTTCTTAGCAGGTTAGGATGTGTAGGAGCACCTCATCCGTTCTCAAGAGCTGATGTTTCAATCATGGGAGATGCTGCTATATTGTAGCTGGCTGCTGTCTATTAGCTAAGCTAGTGCCTCCGTGGCTATTTCATTTCACACCTCATTCTGCACTCTAGCGGCTTTGCACTAAGCCTCTCCAGTGTCTGGACTTCCCCATGCCTTATTTACAATATTCCAGACATCATTTCCTCTGATACATATGATGGCAGCTAAATGGCTGTAAAATTTTGAAACACAGGCAGGCAGAAGCCAGATTTATACTTCACACAAAGAATGAATCTACCACATCAGAGGCAATGCATCTATCATATTTCTGCACAATGTGCCTCAATTTTTTTTAATTTGACACAATGGTATGTAGATATGAATATATCTAGTTGTTATGCCAGATATATTGTGCATCAAGGTTACATATAATATACAATCTCTGCCTTATATAAAACAGATGTGCAAAGACATGCTTTTCACTTATTATTGCATTTTCTTCTACACTGCCATCTAACAATTAGTATGACTTTTTTTTAATATAAGTCACAAGATTACCTTTGTTTTATGGAAATAGCATGAAACATCCAGCAGCTTCCTTTTAAAGAACAACAATAATCGAATTGAATGTCCCTATTCAACTTCAAACATTACAAACTCACTTTGAATAAGTTGTTTGAAATAAATATATGAGGTGACTGGTGTGATTTATTATATGGATTCCAAGTGGCGTGAACAAAAATCTGGAATATGACATTTCTGTCAACAAGAAACTTTGTAATGAAGAGAAAACTTCTATTCTTATACAACCATTGATAAGTTATTAATAATAAAAAAGTATCATATGATACATGTAAACTGCACCTTCCCATGATGAGGTAACAGAATAACACAAATCAAATTGCAATGCTTAGATAAATTTGTATAAATGTGATAGTGCTTCTTCAACACAACACGCATTTGTTGATTTAGTATACACATTCACTGCACTTCTATACCAGGCAACACAAAATCAACCACAAGTAAATAAAATCCACATATATATATATATATATATATAAAAAATAACATACTTAGATAATGCTTTTAAATGCATAGACATACATCTTTTAAAGTGGTTAAACATTGGCCTAAGATTACCTTTACAGATAGTATCTATTAAAAGAGAGGGTCCTTACAATTTGACTCAGTCTTTGCAAATCTGATGCATAGGTCCCTAATTCAGAAAAAGGGAAACATAAAAATACCTATATTTGCATAAAGGGGTTCATTGAAAAATAAACTTTTAACACTTATAATAAGACTAAACACTAAAAAAATACATTGTGCATTGACTGAAATATATTTGGTGCTTTCCTTTGCCCTCCCCCCAGGATATAGGTATTTGTTTATCATTAAAAATAATTTATTTTAAATGTCGAATTAAATAGGGACTATAGGAATACATGGCTATTCTGAAAATGCAAGCATTCGCGCACAGCAAGGAAGAGGTACAACATATGTCGATTTATGTGCAGTTTAAGCAGCTATAAATAAAAGACTTGCTTATAGTCCCCTTTTGAATGAAAAATTAAGTGGACAACTAATATATTTAATATTCGCCAATGTGAGAATAATTTTTATGCAACTCTGATAGTTAGGAAGATAGATAACTCAATTATTTCATCATCTATCAAAATATTCAGATATATAAGAGCCCACTAAAATGATTGATGGCAGGCAAAGTCCACTGGTTTTAGAGCCCTTACAATATTCACGCATTTGGCTCGACAACTTTCCTCCTATTTTTTTTTTAACTGCATTCACAAGCAAGCTTCATTACCCATCACTCTAGCGGAGAGACTGTATTATGAGGATGCCATCTTGGCAAGGCTGTTATTTAGATGATAAATGCAAGGAAGAAAAAGAGAGCATCTAGGAATTCTACTTATTTATGTGTACTGAGGAGGATATAAAAAAAAAAACTGAAGAAGGAGGGGAAAGAGTTTTTGACAGGTAAAACAAACAGCATCTACATTCCTAATGAAGCTCAGTTTTACAGATACAAATACAGGTCACTTAACTCCAAGATATATAGCTGGGTTTATTTCCAGCATGAATCTCACCCTTAATTTGTAAAATGTAAATGAACTAATTAGGAGAATGATGTTTTATTTGTGACGACTGGTTTCTGCTCATTTTGTTTTCTTTCTCTCCTGAAATCTATGATGGATGAAGTCAGTCCCCCCCCACCATCCCCCAAACAGTGTGATTTTACACCATCAAGCACGGTTTCTGCTGAACATAGACAGAGGATTGAATCATGCAAAATGGCAACATTTTACAATAAAACTAAGATGACATGGGTATTGTGACAAATATAATTTCAGAATTTTTTTATAGCAGAGTAAATGTTGCACCCACCTAAATAAATATGTCTGGAGGGCAGACATGAACACCCCTCTAGGCTGCACTAAATTGCAATGTTTTATTTTTCCAAGAGGAGCTCCAAATTTGAAATACATCTTTAACCACTAAGTGCCCTATAGCTAAAATAGTGGACATATACCAAATATAAGGGGGTACGAATATCTGATCAGAATCTCATGATCGCTGTAGTTTGCGACCCCACAGCATAGTTGAGAGGTGTTCGAATACTACTGTCTTCTATACTTAAGAACAAAAGAAAATAAAATAAAACAAGTTTGCATTTTTTTCTCAGTTGTATGACAAAATATTTTTGCTTGCCAAGTAGACGGTGTTTCGTAGAGACTTATTTGAATGTGCACTATGTTTTAACAGTCAAAATAAATATACTGTTACATTTTAGGTGTGTAACATTTTTTGGCTGCTATTATGGTTGCAGTTAATATTGTTTATTAAAGGGACAATTTACACCAACATTGTTATTGTTTAAAAAGATAGATGATCCCTTTATTACCCATTCCCCAGTTTTACCTCTGTGATTACCTTGCATCTAAAGCCTCTGCAGATGGCCACTTATCTCAGTTCTTTTGAAAGACATGCATTTTAGCCAATCAGTGCTGACTCATAAATAACTCCATGGGAGTGGGCATAATAATACCTATATGACACACATAACCTAGCAGTGTCTAACTGTGAAAAGCTGCTAAAATGCACTGAGATAAAAGGCAGTTCAATGGCTTAGAAATTAGCATATGAGCCTACCTAGGTTTAGTTTTCCACAAAGAACCCCAAGAGAGCAAAGCAAATCATATTATAAAAGTAAATTGGAATTTATTTTAAAATTGCATGTCCTATCTGAATCATGAAAGTTTAATATTGACTTAACTGTCCCTTTAACAAAGCTGGCTCCAACAGCATCACAGTGTTGGCTCACACTGTTTAACGGAACCCTTGACCTCTAAATTGTAAGCTCCAGAGGATGGAGTGTTGTGATCTGTGAGTGGTAGACTGTCCAAGCAGGCATACGAGGGAGGACTGTACCCCCCCTCCCCAATTTCTTCTTCTAATGTTCTGAATATTCTATTTTTGGGGTCTAGCGATGTACTTCTATTTCTTGACACACATCAAATTACCACGTTATGCTGTTGTGTCGTCACTTGTCAAACCAATGAAATAACAGTGTTGGACTAGGGTGAATGGCATCACAAGTGCCCTAAACTGCTATTAAAATTATGTAGTGTATAAGTATATGTTCCCAGACAATGTAAATCATGTGTACATGTCCATACTAATAGCCGGTAAGTAACTACATAGCTTCACCAACTGTGGTTATACTCTGTTGACATCTCTAGTACACTTGAACAGCATCAGTTCTTTGTAGAAGAAAAATGTCACTTATCACATACCTGCAGGTCATCTTCAGTTCTAGCATATCCTGCTCCAGTATTAGTTATGGAATAACCCAGAATTAAATATAATTCTTTAACTAAATACCATTTAATCATAATAGAAATATCTCAGTGCTGCTCTCTCTACCACTGACTACAAAAAAGTCACCCCTGTGCCATTTAAGGAACCTCTGCTTATCAAACTGTAGCATACTTTGCTGATATTTCTATTTGGAATCTAGAATGTAAAGTCTTGCATGAATAATCATAACTATAACAATGTTTAGATGATAGGGGATGCAATACCTCCCTAAAAATCTAATGGTTGTTCAAACACTTCCACAGTTATTTCTGGTGCACACATTATAAATGTGACTTGTAAATACCAATGAAGAGATTACAAGAAGTTAGAAAAGGTAGAGTTAGTAGGCTGTTGACATATTTCTGACATGGATGAGTATATTTGACCAGGGCCCTTTAGGAAGAAATAAATAAATAAAGCCAAATATTGCAAGATCTGCACTGTCAGCTCTCATTGCCTACAAGGCCAAATGTTTGTTGAATATGAGGTAGAGGGAGTGATGCTGGATGTGAAAGGGAAAGCCTTGCGGTAACATGTATAGGTGGTGAATGCGCTGTCAGAATGGCATAGTACTACTTGTGACATTACAATATTTGAGAGAGTGAGATAGGGGTGAATAAAAGGTTGGGTGAAGGGAGGTCTATGAAAAAAACAAAACAAGAGAGAGAGAAAGGGCATTTGCATTGGCAAGTGGCCTACATCTTAAGACAGCCAAGGAAGAAGAATAGATAGAAACTGACGGCTCTTATATTTATTAAAACAGTCCATGAGAGGAGCAGGACAGTGGAGGGTGCTTTAACTTCTTTATGTAAAAAAAAAAGGACTGTGTCCCCCCCAGGAATAATATAATATTCTCAATTACACTTTAAAACATATTTTTTTATTATTCCAGCTGTTTATGATGCTTGACATGGAATTAACTTTCAAGCTTATTCTGCAAATATTGCAGGGATGTCTGGTTACAGATAAGAGTATTCAAGCAGAACGTGTGCAGGGAAAGATGGAAAACAAAGAAATATGAATGCAGAGAAAAAAACACAAGGACACATGTAATGAAAGTAAAGAAGAATAAGCTAGAGTATCTCTAAATATTAAAAACTGTGATGACTGCTACTATTGGCTGGAATAATTTTCGGCTATACAAGACCTAATTATTGGAAAATATGCCATGTCTTATAATAGGAGACAGCATTTTATTACATAAGAACATCCCATCTTGTGGCACTGGTAACACAGACTCTCATATAGTTTATGACAGAACCATTGCTGACCTTTCTAGGACTCTATAAATAAAACGGTTTATACTTATTAATGGAAACCTGGGTCATGCTATTCTAAGGTTTTTAACAGTGCGGCAGGAACACCATTAACCCCTTAACCTCTGGTTTTTACTGCTGTAATGCACATCAGGAAAATCAACTATAAAATTATCATTTTAAGTTCATCCCTTGGTGCACACTCTGAAAAGCTCTGTATTGCAATACAATCATGTGACCTGTTATATGAAAGAATTTCAATAAGTGATTGCATACATGCTGTCACAAACCTGGATACAAGAGCGATCGTTATGACCTTGAAGTCCTCTGACCTGTTACATGATGTATGGTTTATAGGTTAATATTGCAGAATTCTGACATGGTGAGCATCACATCTTAACAATAAATACCAAAAGCTGATCATGTAAATAATGACAAACTGACAGTCTCAACATAACTACTGTTGCCTAAAAAGCAATTACAGATACTATTACAAAACATATTAATCAAATAAAGTTCCTCAATTACAGAAAGAAATGGTGATAAAGAACATTATCTTATAAGGTGGTACATTCCACCATTAGAGTTTAAAGGGACAGTCTAGTCAAAATTAAACTTTTAACGATTCCGATAGGGCATGTCATTTTAAACAACTTTCCAATTCACTTTTATCATAAAATTTGCTTAATTCTCTTGGTATTCTTAGCTGAAAGCTAAACCTAGGTGGGCTCATATGCCAATTTCTAAGATCTTGAAGGTCGCCTCTTATCTGAATGCATGACAGTTTTTCAAAGCTAGAGGGCGTTAGTTCATGTGTCCCATATGGATAACATTGTGCTCACGCTCATGGAGTTACTTTTGAGAGGGCAATGATTGGTTAAAATGCAAGTCTGTCAAAAACTGAAATAAGTGGGCAGTCTGCAGAGGCTTAGATACAACGTTATTACAGGGGTAAAAAGTATATTCATAAAACAGTGTTATGCAAAACTGAGGAATGGGTAATCTATCTATAATAAGTTGTAGGACATAAAAGGCAGTAACTGGCCGCCTCCAAGTAATGCTCAGAGAATTGGGCCCTTCAGCCATGAAGCAAAAGTAACAGAAGATGCCTGCTGACCCTGAATTCTACACGAAAACAAAACAAACTGGAAGACTGTTAAAAAATCTTTAGAAACCTGAAGATAAAACTTCAATGCCCTGACTACATCTAGAATGGTTAAAAATCTCTCTTTCAAGATTTCGATTAGGACATAAGATAAGAAAGGAACTACAAATGCGTGGTTAATAATCTCCAAGATAAGCATTAAGTCAGAAACTGTCCTGGTCAATGAAATTGTTAATAGAAACAAACCCTCTAGGAAAACAACTGTAGATCCCCAGAAAATAAAGATTAAAATATAGAAAATAAAAACCCTGAGGATCAAGGTCAAATTTCCTGAATGAGAAATAGTTGATAACTGGTCTGATTCTAACCAAGGCCTGAACAAATGCTGGAATGTCTATAAGACAAGCCTCCTATGCATTAAAACTGAACTGAAGAAACATGATTCATTAGAGTGCTGGACTACAGACTTCTGTCTAAACCATTTTGTAAAATTTAGGAGATCCGAATAAAATGCTATTTATAGCCTTGGGCTGAAAACGTTCCTGCACACCTTGTGGTTAAGTTACAGAGTTACTAGCTTGTGAGCCTGAACCAAGATGCCCACTACAGAGTCAGATAACTTATTTGGAACACAACTAAACATTCAATCTCTAAACAGTCAAATTGACAGATTGAAGAATCTGTGAGAAGAAAGAATCTTGAAATAAAAGACGGACATGAAAGGAAAGCCACGGAGAACCGGAACTAGATTGGTTTACCACAACTTGTTTGAGATGAGCAATTACTCTCAAAATAAGTATCAATTTCGCTTAAATATCTCCCAATCTCTACCCATAATGGGAGAGATTGTGAAGCAAACGGGATGCCATAAAGAAGGTCTCTGAGAGACCCCAGCGATACAACAACTGAAAATCTCCTGATTGATGGAAACTGCCCCCGAGAGTAGAGACAAACAACTCAGATCAACTGCTTCCCAAGCGTTGACCCCAGAAATGAAAATTTCTTAAATAGTACAGAGATGAGTTGCTGCCCAGTTTAGTATGCAAGAATCTCTTTCTTTGTTAGAACTCTGCTAGAACCATGCAGATGATAGAGATAGGCTGCCTACATAATGCTGACATACTGAAAATGAATTAAAGGAACAGACCAAATAATAAGCTACGTCAACTCTTAATATCACACAATATTAATTGGTAACCTAGCCTCGTGAGGATACCAAACTTCCTGAGACCCTAACGATCCCAGACCGCATATCAAACGTAGAGGTTGACATCCATTGAAATGACTTGCCAAGAAGAATAAGGAATAAAGAATAAAGAAATTGAAAGAAAGATCATTATACTGAAGATCTAACTGGATTAATAGACAGGTTAGTATGGTCTCCATTCCAATGAAAAGGAAAAAAAGGGCAAGAAATATCTTGCAAGCAGAATAGCGTCTGCTACTGCCACCATAAGATCCACTACCTCCATGCACTGAGTCCCAGGCCCCTGGGATGAAGACGGCAAAATTCCAGCAAGCAAATTGAAGTTTAAGTTGGCGCTGATTGGTAAAAAAATATAGTGAAAGTAAAAACGAAAATACATCACTTCCAGAAATGAAACCCTTGTACTTGGGTCATAGAACTAAGAGCCACCTTGATCTTAATAATCGTAGTAGAGCTGGAGAAAATCCTGTGAGCTGTCACAAGACCCAAGGTAAAATTAATTATGCCTGTCCATGAATGAACGAATAAGGAAACGGTGATGTTCCTTGTGGTGCAGGAAAACATGATCCAAGTCTATAATTGACATGAACTAAACCTGAAGAACGATAGATAGATCTAATCGTTTCTATTCTGAGAGAGAATGAAAGCTCAATAACTCATTTAACAATTTCAGATCCAGAATGCGCATGTAAATTTCCTCCATCCTTGGGACTATAACTGGATGGAATAGAATACTCTCCTGCTTTCTGACACAGAAACGGAAGCAAGTTCTTCCATATCTTCTAGTGTCTGCATTAAACAGTTGAGATCATGCCTTCTGGGAATGTCTGAATTTGCCCCCTACCAGCAACAAATCTGGATTAGAAGTTGTACTCACATGCAAGCTTTGCCATGGAAAATGACTTCTTGCCTTGCTTAGATTATATAAGACTGAAATGAGCTTCTAGAAAAACTTGGAGCAAACTGATTCTTAATAATATTTATTAATTCTGGATTGATGAAAGGAACTAAACCTTTCTACCGGATGTACTCTTAGATATCTAACCTGAGACAAAATAGGCTCCCTTGCCACCAGTGACCGGAAAAGTGAACCATCCAAGCCGGAAACAAACAAAAGTCTAACCCTTGAATGGTGAGCAATTGAAGTCTCAACTTAACACATAGGCCTAGATTTAGAGTTCGGCGGTAAAAGGGCTGTTAACGCTCCGCGGGTTTTTTTCTGGCCGCACCATAAATTTAACTCTGGTATCGAGAGTTCAAACAAATGCTGCGTTAGGCTCCAAAAAGGAGCGTAGAGCATTTTTACCGCAAATGCAACTCTCGATACCAGAGCTGCTTACGGACGCGGCCGGCCTCAAAAACGTGCTCGTGCACGATTCTCCCATAGGAAACAATGGGACTGTTTGAGCTGAAAAAAAACCTAACACCTGCAAAAAAGCAGCGTTCAGCTCCTAACGCAGCCCCATTGATTCCTATGGGGAAACACTTCCTACGTCTGCACCTAACACCCTAACATGTACCCCGAGTCTAAACACCCCGAACCTTACACTTATTAACCCCTAATCTGCCGCCCCCGCTATCGCTGACCCCTGCATATTATTATTAACCCCTAATCTGCCGCTCCGTAAACCGCTGCAACCTACGTTATCCCTATGTACCCCTAATCTGCTGCCCTAACATCGCCGACCCCTATGTTATATTTATTAACCCCTAATCTGCCCCCCACAACGTCGCCGACACCTACCTACACTTATTAACCCCTAATCTGCCGAGCGGACCTGAGCGCTACTATAATAAAGTTATTAACCCCTAATCCGCCTCACTAACCCTATCATAAATAGTATTAACCCCTAATCTGCCCTCCCTAACATCGCCGACACCTACCTTCAATTATTAACCCCTAAACTTCCGATCGGAGCTCACCGCTATTCTAATAAATGTATTAACCCCTAAAGCTAAGTCTAACCCTAACACTAACACCCCGCTAAGTTAAATATAATTTTTATCTAACGAAATAAATTAACTCTTATTAAATAAATTATTCCTATTTAAAGCTAAATACTTACCTGTAAAATAAATCCTAATATAGCTACAATATAAATTATAATTATATTATAGCTATTTTAGGATTAATATTTATTTTACAGGCAACTTTGTAATTATTTTAACCAGGTACAATAGCTATTAAATAGTTAAGAACTATTTAATAGTTACCTAGTTAAAATAATAACAAATTTACCTGTAAAATAAATCCTAACCTAAGATATAATTAAACCTAACACTACCCTATCAATAAAATAATTAAATAAACTACCTACAATTACCTACAATTAACCTAACACTACACTATCAATAAATTAATTAAACACAATTGCTACAAATAAATACAATTAAATAAACTAGCTAAAGTACAAAAAATAAAAAAGATCTAAGTTACAGAAAATAAAAAAATATTTACAAACATAATAAAAATATTACAACAATTTTAAACTAATTACACCTACTCTAAGCCCCCTAATAAAATAACAAAGCCCCCCAAAATAAAAAATTCCCTACCCTATTCTAAATTAAAAAAGTTACAAGCTCTTTTACCTTACCAGCCCTGAACAGGGCCCTTTGCGGGGCATGCCCCAAGAATTTCAGCTCTTTTGCCTGTAAAAAAAAACATACAATACCCCCCCCAACATTACAACCCACCACCCACATACCCCTAATCTAACCCAAACCCCCCTTAAATAAACCTAACACTAATCCCCTGAAGATCTTCCTACCTTGTCTTCACCATCCAGGTATCACCGATCCGTCCTGGCTCCAAGATCTTCATCCAACCCAAGCGGGGGTTGGCGATCCATAATCCGGTGCTCCAAAGTCTTCCTCCTATCCGGCAAGAAGAGGACATCCGGACCGGCAAACATCTTCTCCAAGCGGCATCTTCGATCTTCTTCCATCCGGTGCGGAGCGGGTCCATCTTGAAGCAGGCGACGCGGATCCATCCTCTTCTTCCGATGTCTCCCGACTAATGACTGTTCCTTTAAGGGACGTCATCCAAGATGGCGTCCCTCGAATTCCGATTGGCTGATAGGATTCTATCAGCCAATCGGAATTAAGGTAGGAATTTTCTGATTGGCTGATGGAATCAGCCAATCAGAATCTAGTTCAATCCGATTGGCCGATCCAATCAGCCAATCAGATTGAGCTCGCATTCTATTGGCTGATCGGAACAGCCAATAGAATGCGAGCTCAATCTGATTGGCTGATTGGATCAGCCAATCGGATTGAACTTGATTCTGATTGGCTGATTCCATCAGCCAATCAGAAAATTCCTACCTTAATTCCGATTGGCTGATAGAATCCTATCAGCCAATCGGAATTCGAGGGACGCCATCTTGGATGACGTCCCTTAAAGGAACAGTCATTCGTCGTTCAGTCGTCGGTCCGGATGGATGTTCCGCGCTGGATGTCTTCAGGATCCTGCCGCTTCGCTCCGGATGGAAGAAGATCGAAGATGCCGCTTGGAGAAGATGTTTGCCGGTCCGGATGTCCTCTTCTTGCCGGATAGGAGGAAGACTTTGGAGCACCGGATTATGGATCGCCAACCCCCGCTTGGGTTGGATGAAGATCTTGGAGCCAGGACGGATCGGTGATACCTGGATGGTGAAGACAAGGTAGGAAGATCTTCAGGGGATTAGTGTTAGGTTTATTTAAGGGGGTTTGGGTTAGATTAGGGGTATGTGGGTGGTGGGTTGTAATGTTGGGGGGGGGGTATTGTATTTATTCTTTTACAGGCAAAAGAGCTGAAATCCTTGGGGCATGCCCCGCAAAGGGCCCTGTTCAGGGCTGGTAAGGTAAAAGTGCTTGTAACTTTTTTAATTTAGAATAGGGTAGGGAATTTTTTATTTTGGGGGGCTTTGTTATTTTATTAGGGGGCTTAGAGTAGGTGTAATTAGTTTAAAATTGTTGTAATATTTGTATTATGTTTGTAAATATTTTTTTATTTTCTGTAACTTAGATCTTTTTTATTTTTTGTACTTTAGCTAGTTTATTTAATTGTATTTATTTGTAGCAATTGTGTTTAATTAATTTATTGATAGTGTAGTGTTAGGTTAATTGTAGGTAATTGTAGGTAGTTTAATTATTTTATTGATAGGGTAGTGTTAGGTTTAATTATATCTTAGGTTAGGATTTATTTTACAGGTAAATTTGTTATTATTTTAACTAGGTAACTATTAAATAGTTCTTAACTATTTAATAGCTATTGTACCTGGTTAAAATAATTACAAAGTTACCTGTAAAATAAATATTAATCCTAAAATAGCTATAATATAATTATAATTTATATTGTAGCTATATTAGGATTTATTTTACAGGTAAGTATTTAGCTTTAAATAGGAATAATTTATTTAATAAGAGTTAATTTATTTCGTTAGATTTAAATTATATTTAACTTAGGGAGGTGTTAGTGTTAGGGTTAGACTTAGCTTTAGGTGTTAATACATTTATTAGAATAGCGGTGAGCTCCGGTCGTCAGATTAGGGGTTAATAATTGAAGTTAGGTGTCAGCGATGTTAGGGAGGGCAGATTAGGGGTTAATACTATTTATGATAGGGTTAGTGAGGCGGGTTAGGGGTTAATAACTTTATTATAGTAGCGCTCAGGTCCGCTCGGCAGATTAGGGGTTAATAAGTGTAGGCAGGTGTCGGCGACGTTGAGGGGGGCAGATTAGGGGTTAATAAATATAATATAGGGGTCGGCGGTGTTAGGGGTAGCAGATTAGGGGTACATAGGGATAACGTAAGTAGCGGCGGTTTGCGGTCGGTGGATTAGGGGTTAATTATTTTAAGTAGCTTGCGGCGACGTTGTGGGGGGCAGGTTAGGGGTTAATAAATATAATACAGGGGTCGGCGGGGTTAGGGGCAGCAGATTAGGGGTACATAAGTATAACGTAGGTGGCGGTCGGCAGATTAGGGGTTAAATTTTTTTTATAGAGTGGCGGCGATGTGGGGGGACCTCGGTTTAGGGGTACATAGGTAGTTTATGGGTGTTAGTGTACTTTAGGGTACAGTAGTTAAGAGCTTTATAAACCGGCGTTAGCCAGAAAGCTCTTAACTCCTGCTATTTTCAGGCGGCTGGAATCTTGTCGTTAGAGCTCTAACGCTCACTTCAGAAACGACTCTAAATACCAGCGTTAGAAAGATCCCATTGAAAAGATAGGCTACGCAAATGGCGTAGGGGGATCTGCGGTATGGAAAAGTCGCGGCTGAAAAGTGAGCGTTAGACCCTTTAATCACTGACTCCAAATACTAGCGGGCGCCCAAAACCAGCGTTAGGAGCCTCTAACGCTGGTTTTGACGGCTACCGCCGAACTCTAAATCTAGGCCATAGTGTCCATAGACCCCCCCCCCCCCCCGCTGTAATCATAGGGGTGTGCTATAAATAGTAACCAAGGCTGTATTTTAGAATAAACGCAAAGTTTCTTAATGAAGACTGAGGAAATGTGTTGACCTCAAAAATCAAATGCATTCTAGAATCCCCTCTAGGGATAATCTCTGAGAAACTAATTCTGACAAAAAATTACACCAAGGAGTTTCTGCTCCTGCAATACAAGAGATACCTTTAGAATAGTGACAAGTGTCCTGCCTGTGACAAGGGTTTATCCTGGGCCTCTTCCTTATTTGCTGGGCGACTGTAGGACTTTTGCCACAGCTAGGTGAGGCAACATACCTCCTGCAGAAAAACTATTCGTAGAAAATTCCAACTTCCTACCCTTAGACTCTCTGAACGGAGCGCTGTCTTCTAAGAGAGCTTAGTTCTTCTAGCCAAGGCAAAAGTAGTACCATGCATCTCAAAATGGTATTCCAGAGCTCCAATAAGTAGGCAAAAAAAAACCGCTTGCCTGGCCAGGTATGTAATACTGACTACACATTTCAGGGCTCCTCCCCTTCCTCATGTTTTTTGTCTCTACACTTAAATGCTTTTTAAGCTATCTTTTTATTAATGATTGTTAGAGCTTAGTGTTGTGACTTTTATTATTTGTTCTTTAAATATGCATCCAGGCCGGTGCTATGAGGATCAAAACGAAGCTCTCTCCTGTTTGATTCGAGCAATTACCCGAGGAAGAAGAGCAAACAGAGGAAATAGGTATGCTAGCTTTAAGGTCCAAGGGACCGCCAGTACATCTATCAGGGCCGCCTGGGGGTCCCTGGACCTCGAACCGTATCTCGCAAGCTTGGCATTCTGACGAGATGCCATGAGATCCAATTCCAGCTGACCCCACCTGAGAATCAGGTCGGAGAACACTTCCGGATGGAGTTCCCACTCCCCCGGATGAAAGGTCTGCCTGCTCAGGAAGTCCGCCTCCCAGTTGTCCACCCCTTGGATGTGGATTGCCAACAGAAAGCAAAAATGGGCCTCCGCCCACTGAATTATCTTGGCTAAATCCGTCATTGCCAAGGAACTCCTCGTTCCTCCCTGATGATTGATGTAAGCCACCGAAGTTATGTTGTCCGACTGGAACCTGATAAACTGGACCGTGGCTAACTGAAAAAGGCTGTTTTAAACAGCTGAAACACGTTGCCAACTCCTTGCTACTTAGAATATTTTCACAGTCCACTTTCGAAGTGGACTGCAAAGCTAACGTCTAACCAACGATAAACGCTTGAAAGGTATCTGAAGCATTTACAAATAAACCACAAACCAACTAGTCCAACTAGACCAACGACAGAAGTGCCCTCCACAATATCAGGCAATAAGAAAACTGCTGATACTTGAAAAGAAAATACTCTGAAACAAATAGAGTACGGATACGAAAGACACAGACCCAAGTAACAGATAAGCTATCTGTCGAAAGTGTTAACGGTAACAACATACTATCACAGTTACCCCAGCATCCACTCCACCCCTACTACACAGTGTGGACAACCAGCACACAAGAAGAAGGATTAACACAACAATCAAAACAACGGAGACAGACCGAGACGCAGCAAAACTGCTAAGACACCTGCAGCAGTAATCCCGGTTTCTGACCCACACCGAAGATTGACTCGATACCAGAAACTATCATTGCAAAACAATTGGTAAGACTAAAAAACAAAATTTTTGCTTACCTGATAAATTTATTTCTCTTGTAGTGTATCCAGTCCACGGATCATCCATTACTTGTGGGATATTCTCCTTCCCAACAGGAAGTTGGAAGAGGATCACCCACAGCAGAGCTGCTATATAGCTCCTCTCCTCACTGCCATATCCAGTCATTCGACCGAACCAAGCCATGAAAAGGAGAAACCATAGGGTGCAGTGGTGACTGTAGTTTAATTTAAATTTAGACCTGCCTGAAAAGGACAGGGCGGGCCGTGGACTGGATACACTACAAGAGAAATAAATTTATCAGGTAAGCATAAATTATGTTTTCTCTTGTTAAGTGTATCCAGTCCAGGGATCATTCATTACTTGTGGGATACCAATACCAAAGCTAAAGTACACGGATGATGGGAGGGACAAGGCAGGAACTTAAATGGAAGGAACCACTGCCTGTAGAACCTTTCTCCCAAAAACAGCCTCCGAAGAAGCAAAAGTATCAAATTTGGAAAATTTGGAAAAAGTATGAAGGGAAGACCAAGTTGCAGCCTTGCAAATCTGTTCAACAGAGGCCTCATTTTTAAAGGCCCAGGTGGAAGCCACAGCTCTAGTAGAATGAGCTGTAATCCTTTCAGGAGGCTGCTGTCCAGCAGTCTCATAGGCTAAACGGATTTTACTCCGAAGCCAAAAAGAAAGAGAGGTTGCCGAGGCCTTCTGACCTCTCCTCTGTCCAGAGTAAACAACAAACAGGTTAGATGTTTGGCGAAAATCTTTAGTAGCCTGTAAGTAAAACTTCAAGGCACGGACTACGTCTAGATTATGCAAAAGACGTTCCTTCTTTGAAGAAGGATTAGGACATGATGATGGAACAACAATCTCTTGATTGATATTCTTGTTAGAAACCACCTTAGGTAAAAACCCAGGTTTTGTACGCAGAACAACTTTATCTGAATGAAAGATCAGATAAGGAGAATCACAATGTAAGGCAGATAACTCCGAGACTCTGCGAGCCGAGGAAATAGCCATCAGAAAAAGAACTTTCCATGAAAGAAGTTTGATATCAATAGAATGAAGGGGTTCAAACTGAACCCCTTGAAGAACTTTAAGAACCAAGTTTAAGCTCCATGGAGGAGCAACAGGTTTAAACACAGGCTTAATTCTAACTAAAGCCTGACAAAATGCCTGAACGTCTGGAACTTCTGCCAGACGCTTGTGTAAAAGAATAGACAGAGCAGAAATCTGTCCCTTTAAAGAACTAGCTGATAATCCTTTGTCCAAGCCCTCTTGGAGGAAGGACAATATCCTAGGAATTCTAACCCTACTCCATGAGTAATTCTTGGATTCACACCAATGAAGATATTTACGCCATATCTTGTGGTAAATTTTCCTGGTGACAGGCTTTCGTGCCTGTATTAAGGTATCAATTACTGACTCGGAGAAGCCACGCTTTGATAGGATCAAGCGTTCAATCTCCATGCAGTCAGTCTCAGAGAAAGTAGATTCGGATGATTGAAAGGACCTTGTATTAGAAGGTCTTGTCTCAGAGGCAGAGTCCATGGTGGAAAGGATGACATGTCCACTAGGTCTGCATACCAGGTCCTGCGTGGCCACGCAGGCGCTATCAATATCACCGATGCTCTTTCCTGTTTGATTTTGGCAATCAGACGAGGGAGCAGAGGAAACGGTGGAAACACATAAACCAGGTTGAAGAACCAAGGCACTGCTAGAGCATCTATCAGTCCCACTTCTGGGTCCCTGGACCTGGATCCGTAACAAGGAAGCTTGGCGTTCTGGGGAGACGCCATGAGATCCAATTCTGGTTTGCCCCAACGGAGAACCAATTGAGCAAACACCTCCGGATGGAGTTCCCATTCCCCCGGATGAAAAGTCTGACGACTTAGAAAATCCGCCTCCCAGTTCTCTACACCTGGGATATGAATCGCTGACAGGTGGCAAGAGTGAGTCTCTGCCCAGCGAATTATCTTGGAGACTTCTGACATCGCTAGGGAACTCCTGGTTCCCCCTTGATGGTTGATGTAAGCCACAGTCGTGATGTTGTCCGACTGAAATCTGATGAACCTCAGTGTTGCTAGCTGAGGCGAAGCCAGAAGAGCATTGAATATTGCTCTTAACTTCAGAATATTTATTGGGAGGAGTTTCTCCTCCTGAGTCCATGAACCCTGAGCCTTGAGGGAGTTCCAGACTGCACCCCAACCTAGAAGGCTGGCATCTGTTGTTACAATTGTCCAATCTGGTCTGCGAAAGGTCATACCCTTGGACAGATGGGCCCAAGATAACCACCAGAGAAAAGAATCTCTGGTTTCCTGATCCAGATTTAGTAGAGGGGACAAATCTGTGTAATCCCCATTCCACTGACTGAGCATGCATAATTGCAGCGGTCTGAGATGCAGGCGCGCGAATGGCACTATGTCCATCGCCGCTACCATTAAGCCGATTACTTCCATGCACTGAGCCACCGTGGGGCGCGGAATGGAGTGAAGAACACGGCAAGCATTTAGAAGTTTTGATAACCTGGACTCCGTCAGGTAAATTTTCATTTCTACAGAATCTATTAGAGTCCCTATGAAGGAAACCCTCGTGAGAGGAGATAGAGAACTCTTTTCTTCGTTCACTTTCCACCCATGCGACCTCAGGAATGCCAGAACTATCTCTGTATGAGATTTGGCAATTTGAAAGCTTGACGCCTGTATCAGGATATTGTCCAGGCAAGGAGCCACCGCTATGCCTCGCGGTCTTAGGACAGCCAGAAGTGAGCCCAGAACCTTTGTAAAAATTCTTGGGGCTGTAGCCAACCCGAATGGAAGAGCTACAAATTGGTAATGCCTGTCTAGAAAGGCAAACCTCAGGAACTGATGATGATTCTTGTGAATAGGAATGTGAAGGTAGGCATCCTTTAAGTCCACTGTGGTCATGTACTGACCCTCTTGGATCATGGGTAAAATGGTTCGAATAGTTTCCATCTTGAATGACGGAACTCTGAGGAATTTGTTTAGGATCTTTAAATCCAAAATTGGTCTGAAGGTTCCCTCTTTTTTGGGAACCACAAACAGATTTGAATAAAACCCCTGTCCTTGTTCCGTCCGCGGAACTGGATGGATCACTCCCATTACAAGGAGATCTTGTACGCAGCTTAGGAATGCCTCTTTCTTTGTCTGGTTTGCAGATAATCTTGAAAGGTGAAATCTCCCTTGTGGAGGAGAAGCTTTGAAGTCCAGAAGATATCCCTGAGATATGATCTCCAACGCCCAGGGAACCTGAACATCTCTTGCCCACGCCTGGGCGAAGAGAGAGTCTGCCCCCTACTAGATCCATTGTCGGATAGGGGGCCGCTCCTTCATGCTGTCTTAGAGGCAGCAGCAGGCTTTCTGGCCTGCTTGCCCTTGTTCCAGGACTGGTTAGGTTTCCAGGCCTGCTTGGATTGAGCAAAAGTTCCCTCTTGTTTTGAAGCAGAGGAAGTTGATGCTGCACCTGCCTTGAAATTTAGAAAGGCACGAAAATTAGACTGTTGATTTGATTTGATTTGGCCCTGTCCTGAGGAAGGGTATGACCCTTACCTCCAGTAATGTCAGCAATAATTTCTTTCAAACCAGGCCTGAATAAGGTCTGCCCCTTGAAAGGAATGTTGAGTAATTTAGACTTTGAAGTGACGTCAGCTGACCAGGATTTGAGCCATAGCGCCCTACGCGCCTGGATGGCGAATCCGGAATTCTTAGCCGTTAGTTTAGTCAAATGAACAATGGCATCAGAAACAACAGAGTTAGCTAGCTTAAGAGTTCTAAGCTTGTCAACAATTTCAGTCAATGGAGCTGTATGGATGGCCTCTTCCAGGGCCTCAAATGCCGTCGCAGCAGTGACAGGCGCAAAGCATGCAAGGGGCTGTAAAATAAAACCTTGTTGAATAAATATTTTCTTAAGGTAACCCTCTAATTTTTTATCCATTGGATCTGAAAAAGCACAACTGTCCTCAACTGGGATAGTGGTACGCTTTGCTAAAGTAGAAACTGCTCCCTCCACCTTAGGGACAGTCTGCCATAAGTCCCGTGTAGTGGCATCTATTGGAAACATTTTTCTAAATATAGGAGGTGGGGAAAAGGGCGCACCGGGCCTATCCCACTCCTTACTAATAATTTCTGTAAGCCTTTTAGGTATTGGAAAAACATCAGTACTCACCGGCACTGCATAGTATTTATCCAGCCTACACAATTTCTCTGGCACTGCAATTGTGTCACAGTCATTCAGAGCAGCTAATACCTCCCCAAGCAATACACGGAGGTTCTCAAGCTTAAATTTAAAATTAGAAATCTCTGAATCAGGTCTCCCCGATTCAGAGACGTCACCCACAGACTGAAGCTCTCCGTCCTCAGGTTCTGCATATTGTGACGCAGTATCAGACATGGCTCTTACAGTATCTACGCGCTCTGTATCTCGTCTAACCCCAGAGCTATCGCGCTTGCCTCTCAATTCAGGCAATCTGGATAATACTTCAGACAGGATATTATTCATGATTGCAGCCATGTCCTGCAAAGTAATCGCTATGGGCGTCCCTGATGTACTTGGCGCCATATTAGCGTGCGTCCCTTGAGCGGGAGGCGAAGGGTCCGACACGTGGGGAGAGTTAGTCGGCATAACTTCCCCCTCGACAGACCCCTTTGGTGACAATTATTTTATAGATAAAGACTGATCTATACTGTTTAAGGTGAAATCAATACATTTAGTACACATTCTCCTATGGGGCTCCACCATGGCTTTTAAACATAATGAACAAGTATCCTCTGTTTCAGACATGTTTGTACAGACTAGCAATGAGACTAGCAAGCTTGGAAAACACTTTAAAGCAAGATAACAAGCAATATAAAAAATGTTACTGTGCCTTTAAGAGAAACAAATTTTGACAAAATTTGAAATAACAGTAAAAAAAAGGCAGTTACACTAACAAAATTTTTACAGTGTATGTAACAAGTCAGCAGAGCATTGCACCCACTTGCAAATGGATGATTAACCCCTTAATAACAAAAACAGAATAATAAATGTCAAAAACGTTTTTTAAACACAGTCACAACAACTGCCACAGTCTACTGTGATTGTTACCCTCCTCAAACACGACTTTGAAGCCTTTTGAGCCCTTCAGAGATGTCCTGTATCATGCAGAGGGAAGCTGAATGTCTCTGTCAGTATTTTTAGCTTCACAGAAAAGCACTAAAATAGGCCCTTCCCACTCATATTGCAACAGTGGAAAGCTTCAGGAAACTGTTTCTAGGCAAAAATCAAGCCAGCCATGTGGAAAAAAACTAGGCCCCAATAAGTTTTGTCACCAAACATATATAAAAACGATTAACATGCCAGCAAACGTTTTATATTACACTTTTATAAGAGTATGTATCTCTGTTAATAAGCCTGATACCAGTCGCTATCACTGCATTTAAGGCTTAACTTACATTAATCCGGTATCAGCAGCATTTTTCTAGCAAATTCCATCCCTAGAAATATATTAACTGCACATACCTTATTGCAGGAAAACTGCACGCCATTCCCCCTCTGAAGTTACCTCACTCCTCAGAATATGTGAGAACGGCAGTGGATCTTAGTTACTTCTGCTAAGATCATATAAATCACAGGCAGATTCTTCTTCTAATGCTGCCTGAGATGAAACAGTACACTCCGGTACCATTTAAAAATAACAAACTTTTGATTGAAGTTAAAAAACTAACTATAATACACCACTCTCCTCTTACTACGTCTATCTTTGTTGAGAGTTGCAAGAGAATGACTGGGTATGGCAGTGAGGGGAGGAGCTATATAGCAGTTCTGCTGTGGGTGATCCTCTTGCAACTTCCTGTTGGGAAGGAGAATATCCCACAAGTAATGGATGATCCGTGGACTGGATACACTTAACAAGAGAAATACCTTTACCCACTAAGGAAGGGGCAGATTGTTCTAGCCACAAAGCAGTACCTTACAACATATTTGCCGATTACAAAAACTTGTTCTGTGACACGCCCACACATAAACACTTACGGAGGACATAACACCAACGCTTAAAGCAGTTTATTGTTACTCCTACGATCTCTACAAAAAAAGACTTTCATTTTTTAATACGTACCAATTATTTTACTAGATCACTTTATTTTATGTCATTTTTTGGATCTGTATATTTTTACTAACGCTATTATTGACGGAATTTTTATATGTTTCGTTGCAAATACACTGAAATGAATATTGCTAATACCAACTAATATTGCAAATATTCTTTGTGGACACCTTATTATATTACAAATTGCCCATATCAGATCCATAAAAATATCTGCAAGTAAACCTTTACCTAGGTTCAAATATATTCAAATATACAGGGAGTGCAGAATTATTAGGCAAATGAGTATTTTGACCACATCATCCTCTTTATGCATGTTGTCTTACTCCAAGCTGTATAGGCTCGAAAGCCTACTACCAATTAAGCATATTAGGTGATGTGCATCTCTGTAATGAGAAGGGGTGTGGTCTAATGACATCAACACCCTATATCAGGTGTGCATAATTATTAGGCAACTTCCTTTCCTTTGGCAAAATGGGTCAAAAGAAGGACTTGACAGGCTCAGAAAAGTCAAAAATAGTGAGATATCTTGCAGAGGGATGCAGCACTCTTAAAATTGCAAAGCTTCTGAAGCGTGATCATCGAACAATCAAGCGTTTCATTCAAAATAGTCAACAGGGTCGCAAGAAGCGTGTGGAAAAACCAAGGCGCAAAATAACTGCCCATGAACTGAGAAAAGTCAAGCGTGCAGCTGCCAAGATGCCACTTGCCACCAGTTTGGCCATATTTCAGAGCTGCAACATCACTGGAGTGCCCAAAAGCACAAGGTGTGCAATACTCAGAGACATGGCCAAGGTAAGAAAGGCTGAAAGACGACCACCACTGAACAAGACACACAAGCTGAAACGTCAAGACTGGGCCAAGAAATATCTCAAGACTGATTTTTCTAAGGTTTTATGGACTGATGAAATGAGAGTGAGTCTTGATGGGCCAGATGGATGGGCCCGTGGCTGGATTGGTAAAGGGCAGAGAGCTCCAGTCCGACTCAGACGCCAGCAAGGTGGAGGTGGAGTACTGGTTTGGGCTGGTATCATCAAAGATGAGCTTGTGGGGCCTTTTCGGGTTGAGGATGGAGTCAAGCTCAACTCCCAGTCCTACTGCCAGTTTCTGGAAGACACCTTCTTCAAGCAGTGGTAAAGGAAGAAGTCTGCATCCTTCAAGAAAAACATGATTTTCATGCAGGACAATGCTCCATCACGTGCGTTCAAGTACTCCACAGCGTGGCTGGCAAGAAAGGGTATAAAAGAAGAAAATCTAATGACATGGCCTCCTTGTTCACCTGATCTGAACCCCATTGAGAACCTGTGGTCCATCATCAAATGTGAGATTTACAAGGAGGGAAATCAGTACACCTCTCTGAACAGTGTCTGGGAGGCTGTGGTTGCTGCTGCACGCAATGTTGATGGTGAACAGATCAAAACACTGACAGAATCCATGGATGGCAGGCTTTTGAGTGTCCTTGCAAAGAAAGGTGGCTATATTGGTCACTGATTTGTTTTTGTTTTGTTTTTGAATGTCAGAAATGTATATTTGTGAATGTTGAGATGTTATATTGGTTTCACTGGTAAAAATAAATAATTGAAATGGGTATATATTTGTTTTTTGTTAAGTTGCCTAATAATTATGCACAGTAATAGTCACCTGCACACACAGATATCCCCCTAAAATAGCTATAACTAAAACAAACTAAAAACTACTTCCAAAACTATTCAGCTTTGATATTAATGAGTTTTTTGGGTTCATTGAGAACATGGTTGTTGTTCAATAAAAAAATTAATCCTCAAAAATACAACTTGCCTAATAATTATGCACTCCCTGTATACACTTGTTTGTTCAGTATATCTAGATCTATGAGATTATAGCATATTATTTTATTTCACTCATGTTTCTCGGTTGGCCAATCTATTTGTTTTAACTAACAGTTATTTAGACTGCATCTTTTTATTCAAACTTTTATATTTGACTGTATGTATTTATATTTTCTCAAATAAACAGAATTCATTGATTCCAATTACATAGTAAGACCATCTTTCCTTATCGGGTAATTAAGCAGTAGCGCTTAAGAGTCTTATCCTTTCCCAGCATCTACCTACATTTGAAGTTTTTGAGATTACTTCTTTTAGACTCCCTAGCTTTTACCCCCACAGCGCATAGTTTATTAACCCAACACACCACCGTGGCTAACTGAGGCCAGGCCAGAAGAGCATTGTAGTTCGCTCTCAGCTCTAGAATGTTTATAGGAAGAGTAGACTCTGACTGAGTCTAAACTCCCTGAGCCTTTAGGGAGCCCCATACTGCTTTCCACCCCAGAAGGCTGGCGTCTGTTGTCACAATCATCCAAGCTGGTCTATGAAAGCAGGTTCCTTGGGACAGATGATCCAGAGACAACCACCATTGAAGAGAATCCCTTGTCTCCTGCTCCAGAGTTATTCGAGGAGACCGCATAATCTCCATTCCATTGTCTGAGCATGCTCAACTGCAGAGGTCTGAGGTGGAACCGAGCAAACGGGATGATGTCCATTGCCGCTACCATCACTGACGGCCGGGGAGTAGACTGAAGGACTAGGCAAGTATCAATAATCTTTGATTTCCTGACTTCTGTCAGAAAAATCTTCATAGACCAAGAGTCTATTATGGTTCCCAAGAAAATTACCCTTATGTCTGGAACTAAGGAACTCTTTCCCAAATTTACTTTCCACCCGTGAGTTCTCAGGAAAGATAACACCATGTTGGTGTGGAATCTTGCTTGTTGAAAGGTTGGCGTCTGGATTAGAATGTCAACCTTTCTGTTTGTTTCTCTTATCTTGAGAAAGAAGATGACCCTTACCTCCCCTGATATCAGAGATAATATCCGTTAGGCCAGGTCCAAACATGGTCTTCCCCTTGTAAGGAATAGCCAGAAGCTTAGACTTGGAAGAGACATCCACAGACCAAGGTTTCAACCATAAAGCTCTGCGGGCAAGAATAGAGAAACCTGAAATCTTAGCTCCCAATTTAATAATTTGAAGGGAAGCATCTGTAATAAAGGCATTGGCAAGCTTCAGAGCCTTTATCCTGTCCTGGTTCTCTTCCAAGGAAGTCTCAGTCCTGAGAGACTCAGACAGAGCATCAACCCAATAGGCCGCCGTGCTAGTGACGGTAGCAATGCACGTAGCTGGTTGCCATTGCAGACCCTGGTGAACATAAATATTCTTAAGTAGACCCTCTAACTTCTTATCCATAGGGTCCTTGAAAGCACAACTATCCTCTATGGGAATAGTAGTTCTCTTGGCTAAGGTGGAAACGACCCCTTCCACCTTAGGAACTGTTTGCCAAGCCTCCTTAAAAGAGTCAGCTATGGGAAACATATTCTTGAAAATAGGAGAGGGAGAAAAGGGAATGCCTGGTCTCTCCCATTCCTTAGTAATAATCTCCGAAGCTCTCTTTGGAACTGGAAATACGTCTGAGTAAGAAGGAACCTCAAAGTATCTGTCCAATTTACTAGACTTCTCAGGGATAACCACAACAGTGGAGTCACAGTCATCCAAAGTAGCCAAAACCTCCCTAAGCAATAAGCGGAGGTGTTATAGTTTAAACCTAAAAGTTACAACTTCCGAATCCATCAGAGGCAAAGCACTTTCTGAATCTGATATTTCCCCCTCAGATGCTACAGCAGTACTCTTGGGAGGGTACCTCTGAAATGGCAACAAGTGCATCAGAACTTACCGAATGCCTGATTTTCCTCTTGCGTTTGCCTTGCAACATTGGAAAAGCAGACAATGCGTCAGAAATTGAAGAAGACATGAGGGAAGCTATTTCTTTTAAAGTAACTCCAGCAGGAGCTAGAGCAGAAGTGCAGGGTACTGCTTGAGCGGGCGGTAAATCTTGGGATGCTTGGGGAGAAAGCTACGGTATTCTCTGAACCACGTCATTAGACTCTTGGACAGCATCCGCCTTTGAAAAGTTTTGCTCAGAAATTTTTTTATCTCTATAACTTAAAGTCCTCTCAATACATGAGGGACAGAAAGGGATTGGTGGTTCCACATTTACATCAAAACACAAAGAACAAGTAACACTTTGCAAGTCTGCTTGGTCCATAATGAATCAGAATTATATGATTAAGCAATAAAAACTTTAATTAGACACAAAAATGTTTAACTGCAAAAAAACGTTACTGGCCCTTTAAATTTAAAAGAGCAACTTTTTTACTGCATGTGTAAAAAACGTACCCAAAGGCCTTAAACGAAATAAAAAAAGACACCCCTAAACCTCAGCAGCCTTGCTGAGGTGCCTACCTGACTGCAAGACCGGAGACCTCTTCCTCTCTACTGGCAAACAATCCGGACACGACTCAGCTGCCCTCCAGGCCTAGAAATGCCTGATCACTAAGAAAAACATGCGTTTCTAGGCATTCTTCAGATAGAAGCGCAGTGATAATCCCTAAGATCCGTCCATTGTGGGCGTGGCCAACGGTAAACACAGTCTCCCGGTCGTTATTTCATGTTAAAAATAACGCCATGATAGTAGAACCACCAGAGCCCTAAAAAGCTTGTCTCCCAGCCCCAGTGCCTGCTAAACGCTGTCCAATTCTCTTAGATACTGAGAGTTTACATTGTCCCACAATAAAGTGCCTGATCCTAAGCCCTTTATGCAGAGTAATTAGAAAGTAGTAAAGTGCTCTTTTTTCCTCTGTGTGCCCCAGGAGAAAAAAACATAGCACTTACCTCATATGTCTGCCTGACAGCAAAGGCAGTTCACCAGGTTTGAGGGGTCCTATCCCCCACATCGACTTGTGAAGATAAAGAAATTCCTGAATACATTTTCTTCAGGTTTTCAGGGTTAGGGCAGCAGAATAAATATAGGAGGCGCAGTGAGAATTATGTCCAACAAGTTCCCATTGCTCTAAAGCCACCAATGCTCTACTGAAGAGACTGATATGGACTACGGCTACACCCCAGGACAAAGCAGCACAATCTTGTACTACTTTAAAAATAATAAACTCTGACCTGCTGACCAGGAGGAGAATATCCCATTAGTAATTAAGATGATCCGTGGACTCATCGTGTCTTAAAAAAGAAAGAGGGATTGTAACACTGAATTCCATAATTTGTATATTAAACACATAGATAAAGCACTATGTATAAAGGCTGAGAACCCCCAACTATGTAGTACCTATACAAGCAAAGTACTAGGGATATTTACTGGGCTGGGTTTAGTGTCCCTCCACTGTATATTACCAGCTTGCCGAAGCCTTTCTCCCTCACAGAATGCTGATCCAGTAGAGAGCCCATCAAGTGCAAGTAAATATACTTCAGAGGATACTTGCGGATATACCAGCAACCCTTCAGGTGGAGGCAAAGAGACAGGATCCCGGCAACGCCTGAGGGCAATTATGGATTTAACCGTGAGAGTACTGATATGCCATAACTGAGGTATATTCCTTTACCCCTACTTCATTCAGAATCTTGGAGAAAGTATCCTGAAGTCTTCACTGAGTGAAGATGGAAGAGGGGTACTGGGTCTCAAAGTCAGGTCTGTGCTCCCAATAAATAATTAAATAGAAAATAAAATCTTGCATGCAGTGCACTTCTCTGAACCTCTCTCCTCAGTGGCCAAGAACAGAGTGGGGAGATGAGGTGGGAGGGATTAAAGCTCTTGTGAGGGTTCTTAACCTTCTCCTAGTGGCAGGAAATATATCCCACATGTTATAGACACCCATAAACTCTCCTCATCTTAAGAAAGAAAAGTGCTAAACATAAACAGAAAATTAATAGAAATACAAGATATGGGTATCACTACAAAACACTTCTATCACTTTTAATTACAAATATAATTCTCACCATGCTGAATAACAAGGCTTTTGGATTAGTGCGTTGGTGCTAAGAGGTTATGCTCTTAGCAAACATTTCTTGTACCCATTGTGACTGGTTGTTGCAGCAGAATTGAGCTCACCACAGTACAGCCAAGTACATTCTGGAAATGGATCAAGCTCTTTCAGGATCATGAAATGGATCCAAAATATTTGGTAACACGTGGAACCTGGGTACTAACATTACTGGCTACCACTGGCTGACATTGCCTTTAATGTAAATGTGATGTTTTTGAGTTCTCTAAAACCCGAATTTTTCATACCTTGCTCTAAATTCACAGCATATTGATGACTAATCTGGCTTCCTCCAATCTTTGCGTACCCCTTTGTCGTCCAGCCGGTGGGGCAAGCAATGATTGGAGGAACCTGGATTCGTCATCAATATGCGAAATACAGGAGGAGATGTAGATGGAGTATCGGCGGTATGTTTGCCGTAACAAAATGGTAAGTATTTAAAAAAAAAAGCGTCATTGTAAAGTTTAATGACTTAAAGTGCCCCTGTTTTTAAAATTATTATTAAAAACTGGGCTTTAAATCATTAAACTTTACAATCACTTTAAGGTTTCCCATGTAAGTGATGCTTTTGACTCTCAGCTGTAAAACTGGTGATTTAAATTTGAAGGATTTGAGTTTACTCTGCTACACTAAAACTAAACATATATTTAAAAGCCGACACATACTGTTTGTAATAGAATTTTATTGTAAATTGTATTTCTTCATTCATGCACTTACAACAAATTTCACTACATTTTTACTATTACGGGGGTAAAAAAGTTTTTTTTTTATCAGTAATACCTTTGTTACTGTTTTTGGTCTCTTGACTCTATGAGGCTGTTGACCCTACAAATAAATAAATGTTTATCTGCTGCACCAACTTTACACATAAACAGTTAGGTTTATCTTTCATTTTGTTAAATTTGTTTCTATATCTATTGGTTTCAAATAAATGAAGTACACAGAGCAATAAAAAAAGCACTCTATTCATAACATATCCAATGGCCATTCTCTCATCACCAGTGAGAAGAAAATTATTATATGCTCTTAACTACTGTAAATGAAGTGATCTTTATAAAGATGAGCAGAGATATTACCAATAAGCAATTAGAGCATCGACCACTTAATATGAAAACAGTTACTTTGCTGGCAGCACACCAGAGTGCTCAGCGAACAAGGCTCAATGTTTTAAGACGAGACAACACTGTTTTCCTGGCAGTAATAATGACAAATAGCAGAAGCAATGTTAGTTGTGGGTATATTGTAGGCTCTCAAAGGAATTATATCAAACAACCTATTTATCAGAGAAATCATTGTCAGAAAAAAAAAGTTGCTACAAAACTTACCTGTTCCAATAACTCCAGAACTGGTCTTGTAGATATGTACGGTGACTGCTTTCATCTCCAAAGGAGGCTTTGCTCTCAATCCAGTGAATTACATGTCCATCAACAGCTGTAAGGCAAAGCATCAACCTTACCTATGTTACCATTTCGGATCATGCACAACATATAACCCCTAGCCACAGTAAGCACTAGTAACTATTTTATTAAGGTATCATTGTTACTTGCAAGTAACCCTATCATCCACCGTTCATCTCCATCAACTTTAAATTGGACTTTCCCTCCCGCAAAAAATAAACTGCAATAGCAAATAGATCCCTCCTAAACAATTTCACTGCCTAATAAACTTCAACATTCCAACTCCACTTGCAAGTCTAGACCTTCTATGAGACGATTAAAATCAATCCACTGGACACCTTAGAAACTCTACTATCTAAGATCCACAACACAGACCTTTGGGAACTAAGATTATAGCGCTGCGGAATCTGTTGGCGCTCTATAAATAACCGATAATAATAACAATAAGATACCCCCTATACAACCCTCCAACAAATATAATCCTCCACCACAAATAAAAATTAAAAAGGGGTTATTCTCCTACTTTAATCCACATTTCAGCATGGAATATTTTCAGGCTCTTACAGTTACAGGAAAAGGGTCCTTTGTGCTCCTCTTTTTGAAGTTGATCTATTATTATTATTATTATCAGGTATTTGTAGAGCGCCAACAGGTTCCGCAGCGCTATGAACATGGGTGGTATATAAAAAATGATTACAGGGATCAAAGGGGTGAAGGGTCCTGCCGAGAGTTGCACTGTTGTAGTCGGCTCTTATGAAGGTGGACTACAAACAGCTGGGCTCATAGGCTTACATGCTATGGGGCTGAAGGGGATAGCAGTGGAGATAGGAAGGTTTGTGTAGGTTGTAAGCGTCCCTGAAAAGTAGAGTCTTCAGGGAGCACTTGAAGCTTTTAAAACTAGGGGAGATTCTTGTGGAGCGAGGCAGAGAGTTCCATAAGATGGGAGCCAGTCTTGAGAAATCTTGTAGACTGGAATGTGAGGAGGTAACAAGAGAGGAGGAGAGTAGGAGATCATGAGCGGAGCGAAAAGGGTAGGAGGGAGAGTATCTGGAGACAAGGTCTGAGATGTAGGGGGGAGCAATGCAATTGAGGGCTTTGTGTGTCAGAGTGAGAATTTTGTGTTTAATCCTCGAGGCAAGAGGAAGCCAGTGAAGGGATTGGCAGAGAGGTGCAGCAGATGAAGAGTGACGTGCAAGGAAGATGAACCTGGCTAGGCCTAATACTATGGTCCCTCTTTTTATTTTTTAAAACAGTTAATCAAATTGTGGTGAGAGGGTTCACTGCCAGAAATGAGCAGCTTTGTTACTCTTCTCATGATTGAGTGACCAATCAGTTGCAGTGGGTAAGGTTGTATTTATGGTTTATTACTGCAATGGGGATCATAAGATACTACTAAAATTAATACAAAGGATAATTTATGTTTTATTATCTTCAGTGATTTTTCACTTGTTTTGTGATTGCATGTCGGAATTTAAAATTAGACTTCATAGTAATAGTGACAGAAAACAACAGCAGCATGATTATGATACTATCATAATCATAGCTGCTACCATGGTAATTCTCAATATATCTTGTGCAAACTGCATATGATAGTAAAAAGGGTGTTGCACAGTGGATACTATATGTGTTGCATATTACTATATGATGACAATTCTATTCACAAAATAAACTCAGGAGAAGCTAAAATTACAATTGAAACTTACCAACTGGTACTTCCAAAATAAAGTCAGGAGTCTTATCGTAACCTTTGACACGCAGTTGATCTTCATCTGCAGAGTAAAGAAATACATGGGATGCCATCATTGCAAGCAGAGATTATCACACAGTACTTTAAACCATGCAAACAATTCATTAACATTGTGTGCCAGTGAATGCACACTAAATGTCAGATGGTGTGAAATACCACAATGGATTTCTAGGATGTCTGTGTGACTATCAGTACTAACTCTTGGGATGCTAGTTAATTTGCTTTATTTATAAAGAGCCAATGTATTTGGCAGTGCATAGTAATTTACAAAACATACACCTTGAAAACAAAAGAACACAAATTAACATTCTAATTTCCGATACAAGTGTGTGTGTGTGGGGTGGGGGGTATAAACACAAAATGCACAGAGATTGCTTGGCTGAAGGAAGTCTGATGGCAAGCAAACTGGAATTAAAATTATTATAGGACTAAGAGAAGAGTAAGAAATGAGTCTTGGTTAAGTAATTAGATACTTAAACATAAATACATGGATACACTATGTTATAACAAGGAAATTGACAGGATTTTGAACTGCAGATTAATTTAATATTTGTTGAGGAAGTCAGGGACAGAGTGGCAGATATGAACAAATTGTTGTTTTTGTTGTGTCTGTAGTTGGGAAAGGTTGCAGAACATAAACAGGCGGTTGTGGAAGAAATCAGCACACATTGGGACATTGAGGATATTTGGGACATCTGCGTATATTTGGCTAACCATCTCTTACCGTAGAATGCCCTTGCAGTATCTAATCCTTGGTACTTTAAATAGGTAAAAATAGGACATTAAAGGGAGAGTAAATGGGGAAAACGTTACATAATTCTGCACTATGTGCAGAATCATGTAACATGATGATAGCCTTATGATTTATTTTTACTTGTTAAAGGACGACTAAACACAAATTGTAAACTACATGATTTTGAACCTTCATATCTAATAATTGTGCAATGAAAACTGCAGCTTTTATTTTGTCAAATGAGTATATTGTTTTATGATTATTCATTTCACTGATTTCCCTGTCCCCCAGAACAAACAAATCCTTCTTGCTAACCAATCACAAACTAATATTCAGATATAGCACAAACTCTGTTGTAGACGAGGGGTGAGTACCGGTACACAGTCAAAGACTATAGGTCATGCAGTAAAACAAGCTAAATGCTGCTGCCCAAATACCCGGAGTGCCATAGCAAGTGGCGGATCAGGCCAAGAGGTAACAAGTGGTAGTAAAAAAAACATAATTTATGCTTACCTGATAAAATTATTTCTCTTGTGGTGTATCCAGTCCACGGATCATCCATTACTTGTGGAATATTCTCCTTCCCAACAGGAAGTTGCAAGAGGATCACCCACAGCAGAGCTGTCTATATAGCTCCTCCCCTAACTGCCATATCCAGTCATTCGACCGAAGACAAGCAAGAGAATGGAGAAACCATAGGGTGCAGTGGTGACTGTAGTTTAAAGTTAAAAAATACCTGCCTTAAAATGACAGGGCGGGCCGTGGACTGGATACACCACAAGAGAAATAAATTTATCAGGTAAGCATAAATTATGTTTTCTCTTGTAAGGTGTATCCAGTCCACGGATAATCCATTACTTGTGGGATACCAATACCAAAGCTAAAGTACACGGATGAAGGGAGGGACAAGGCAGGTACTTAAACGGAAGGTACCACTGCCTGTAAAAACCTTTCTCCCAAAAATAGCCTCTTAAGAAGCAAAAGTATCAAATTTATAGAATTTTGAAAAGGTATGAAGCAAAGACCAAGTCGCCGCCTTGCAAATCTGTTCAACAGAAGCCTCATTTTTAAAGGCCCATGTGGAAGCCACAGCTCTAGTAGAATGAGCTGCAATCCTTTCAGGAGGCTGCTGGCCAGCAGTCTCATAAGCTAAGCGGATTATGCTTCTTAGCCAAAAAGAAAGAGAAGTTGCCGAAGCCTTTTGGCCTCTCCTCTGTCCAGAGTAGACAACAAACAAAGCAGATGTTTGACGAAAATCTTTAGTAGCTTGTAAATAATACTTTAAAGCACGAACCACGTCAAGATTGTGTAATAGACGTTCCTTCTTTGAAGAAGGATTAGGACACAATGACGGAACAACAATCTCATGATTGATATTCTTATTAGATACCACCTTAGGTAAAAACCCAGGTTTGGTACGCAAAACTACCTTATCTGCATGGAAGATCAGATAAGGGGAATCACATTGTAAGGCAGATAACTCGGAAACTCTACAAGCCGAGGAAATAGCTACCAAAAACAGAACTTTCCAAGATAAAAGTTTGATATCTATGGAATGAAGAGGTTCAAACGGAACCCCATGAAGAACTTTAAGAGCCAAATTTAAACTCCATGGAGGAGCAACAGGTTTAAACACAGGCTTGATTCTAACTAAAGCCTGACAAAATGCCTGAACGTCTGGAACATCCGCCAGACGCTTGTGCAAAAGAATAGACAGAGCAGAAATCTGTCCCTTTAAGGAACTAGCTGACAATCCTTTTTCCAATCCTTCTTGGAGAAAAGATAATATCCTGGGAATCCTGACTTTACTCCATGAGTAACGATTGGATTCACACCAATAAAGATATTTACGCCATATCTTATGATAGATTTTCCTGGTGACAGGCTTTCGTGCCTGAATTAAGGTATCAATGACTGACTCGGAGAAGCCACGCTTTGATAAAATCAAGCGTTCAATCTCCAGACAGTCAGTCTCAGAGAAATTAGATTTGGATGGTTGAAAGGACCCTGAAGTAGAAGGTCCTGTCTCAGCGGCAGAGTCCATGGTGGAAAGGATGACATGTCCACCAGATCTGCATACCAAGTCCTGCGTGGCCACGCAGGCGCTATCAAGATCACTGATGCTCTCTCCTGCTTGATTTTGGCAATCAGATGAGGGAGCAGAGGAAACGGTGGAAACACATAAGCCAGGTTGAAAGACCAAGGTGCTGCTAGAGCATCTATCAGCGTTGCCTTGGGATCCCTGGACCTGGATCCGTAACAAGGAAGTATGGCGTTCTGGCGAGACGCCATGAGATCCAGTTCTGGTTTGCCCCAATGATGAATCAATTGTGCAAACACCTCCGGATGGAGTTCCCACTCCCCCGGATGAAAAGTCTGACGACTTAGAAAATCTGCCTCCCAGTTCTCCACACCTGGGATATGGATAGCTGATAGGTGGCAAGAGTGAATCTCTGTCCAGCGAATTATCTTTGAGACTTCTAACATCGCTAGGGAACTCCTTGTTCCCCCTTGATGGTTGATGTAAGCCACAGTCGTGATGTTGTCCGACTGAAATCTGATGAACCTCATTGTCGCTAGCTGAGGCCAAGCCTGAAGAGCATTGAATATCGCTCTTAGTTCCAGAATGTTTATCGGAAGGGGTGTCTCCTCCTGAGTCCACGATCCCTGAGCCTTCAGGGAGTTCCAGACTGCCCCCCAGCCTAGAAGGCTGGAATCTGTCGTTACAATTGTCCAATCTGGCCTGCGAAAGGTCATACCTTTGGACAGATGGACCCAAGATAGCAACCAGAGAAGAGAATCCCTGGTCTCTTGATCCAGATTTAGTAGAGGGGACAAATCGGTGTAATCCCCATTCCACTGACTGAGCATGCAAAGTTGCAGCGGTCTGAGATGTAGGCGTGCAAACGGCACTATGTCCATTGCCGCTACCATTAAGCCGATTACTTCCATACACTGAGCCACCGAAGGGCGAGAAGTGGAATAAAGAACACGGCAGGAATTTAGAAGTTTTGATAACCTGGACTCTGTCAGGTAAATCCTCATTTCTACAGAATCTATTAGAGTTCCCAGAAAGGAGACTCCTGGGAAAACCGATGATGATCTTTGTGTATCGGAATGTGAAGATAAGCATCCTTTAAATCCACTGTAGTCATGTATTGTCCCTCCTGGATCATAGGTAGGATGGTACGAATAGTCTCCATCTTTAATGATGGGACTCTGAGGAATTTGTTTAAGATCTTGAGATCTAAACTTGGTCTGAAGGTTCCCTCTTTTTTGGGAACCACAAACAGATTTGAGTAAAATCCCTGTCCCTGTTCCTCCTTTGGAACTGGATGGATCACTCCCATAACTAGGAGGTCTTGAACACAGTGTAAGAATGCCTCTCTCTTTATCTGGCTTGCAGATAATTGTGAAAGGTGAAATCTCCCTTTTGGAGGAGAAGCTCTGAAGTCCAGAAGATATCCCTGGGATACAATTTCCAACGCCCAGGGATCCTGGACATCTCTTGCCCACGCCTGGGCGAAAAGCGAAAGTCTGCCCCCTACTAGATCCGTTACCGGGTAGGGGGCCGATCCTTCATGCTGTCTTAGAGGCAGCAGCAGGCTTTTTGGCCTGCTTACCCTTGTTCCAGGTCTGGTTAGGTCTCAAGAATTCTTAGCAGTTAGTTTAGTCAAATGAACAATGGCATCAGAAACAAAAGAATTGTCTAGCTTAAGTGCTCTAAGCTTGTCAAGTATGTCATCCAATGGAGTCTCTACCTGTAAAGCCTCTTCCAGAGACTCAAACCAGAAAGACGTAGCAGCAGTGACTGGGGCAATGCATGCAAGGGGCTGTAGAATAAAACCTTGTTGAATAAACATTTTCTTAAGGTAACCCTCTAACTTTTTATCCATTGGATCTGAGAAAGCACACCTGTCCTCGACAGGGATAGTAGTACGCTTAGCTAGGGTAGAAAACATAATTTATGCTTACCTGATAAATTCCTTTCTTCTGTAGTGTGATCAGTCCACGGGTCATCATTACTTCTGGGATATTACTCCTCCCCAACAGGAAGTGCAAGAGGATTCACCCAGCAGAGCTGCATATAGCTCCTCCCCTCTACGTCACTCCCAGTCATTCGACCAAGGACCAACGAGAAAGGAAAAGCCAAGGGTGAAGTGGTGACTGGAGTATAAATTAAAAAATATTTACCTGCCTTAAAAACAGGGCGGGCCGTGGACTGATCACACTACAGAAGAAAGGAATTTATCAGGTAAGCATAAATTATGTTTTCTTCTGTTAAGTGTGATCAGTCCACGGGTCATCATTACTTCTGGGATACCAATACCAAAGCAAAAGTACACGGATGACGGGAGGGATAGGCAGGCTCTTTATACAGAAGGAACCACTGCCTGAAGAACCTTTCTCCCAAAAATAGCCTCCGATGAAGCAAAAGTGTCAAATTTGTAAAATTTGGAAAAAGTATGAAGCGAAGACCAAGTTGCAGCCTTGCAAATCTGTTCAACAGAGGCCTCATTCTTGAAGGCCCAAGTGGAAGCCACAGCTCTAGTAGAATGAGCTGTAATTCTTTCAGGAGGCTGCTGTCCAGCAGTCTCATAAGCTAAACGAATTATGCTACGAAGCCAAAAAGAAAGAGAGGTAGCGGAAGCTTTTTGACCTCTCCTCTGCCCAGAGTAAATGACAAACAGAGAAGACGTTTGTCGAAATTCCTTAGTTGCCTGTAAGTAAAATTTTAGAGCACGGACTACATCCAGGTTGTGCAGTAGACGTTCCTTCTTTGAAGAAGGATTTGGGCATAAACAAGGAACAACAATCTCTTGATTGATATTCCTGTTAGTAACTACCTTAGGTAAGAACCCAGGTTTAGTACGCAGGACTACCTTATCCGAATGAAAAATCAAATAAGGAGAATCACAATGTAAGGCTGATAATTCAGAGACTCTTCGAGCCGAGGAAATAGCCATTAAAAATAAAACTTTCCAAGATAACAACTTTATATCAATGGAATGAAGGGGTTCAAACGGAACGCCCTGTAAAACATTAAGAACAAGGTTTAAACTCCATGGTGGAGCAACAGTTTTAAACACAGGTTTAATCCTGGTCAAAGCCTGACAAAAAGCCTGGACGTCAGGAACTTCTGACAGACGTTTGTGTAACAGAATGGACAGAGCTGAGATCTGTCCCTTTAATGAACAAGCAGATAAACCCTTTTCTAAACCTTCTTGTAGAAAAGACAATATCCTAGGAATCCTAACCTTACTCCAAGAGTAACCTTTGGATTCACACCAATATAGGTATTTACGCCATATCTTATGGTAAATCTTTCTGGTAACAGGTTTCCTAGCCTGTATTAAGGTATCAATAACTGACTCAGAAAACCCACGTCTTGATAAAATCAAGCGTTCAATTTCCAAGCAGTCAGCTTCAGAGAAGTTAGATTTTGATGTTTGAAGGGACCCTGTATCAGAAGGTCCTGTTTCAGAGGTAGAGACCAAGGTGGACAGGATGACATGTCCACCAGGTCTGCATACCAAGTCCTGCGTGGCCACGCAGGTGCTATTAGAATCACTGATGCTCTCTCTTGTTTGATTCTGGCAATCAATCGAGGAAGCAACGGGAAGGGTGGAAACACGTAAGCCATCCTGAAGTCCCAAGGTGCTGTCAGAGCATCTATCAGGACTGCTCCTGGATCCCTGGATCTGGACCCGTAACGAGGAAGCTTGGCGTTCTGTCGAGACGCCATGAGATCTATTTCTGCCCCAACGTCGCAGTATTTGGGCAAAGACCTCCGGATGAAGTTCCCACTCCCCCGGATGAAAAGTCTGACGACTTAAGAAATCCGCCTCCCAGTTCTCCACTCCCGGGATGTGGATTGCTGACAGGTGGCAAGAGTGAGACTCTGCCCAGAGAATTATCTTTGATACTTCCATCATAGCTAGGGAGCTTCTTGTCCCTCCCTGATGGTTGATGTAAGCAACAGTCGTGATGTTGTCCGACTGAAACCTGATGAACCCCCGGGTTGTCAACTGGGGCCAAGCCAGGAGGGCATTGAGAACTGCTCTCAATTCCAGAATGTTTATTGGCAGGAGACTCTCCTCCTGACTCCATTGTCCCTGAGCCTTCAGAGAATTCCAGACGGCACCCCAACCTAGAAGGCTGGCGTCTGTTGTTACAATTGTCCAGTCTGGTCTGCTGAATGGCATCCCCCTGGACAGATGTGGTCGAGAAAGCCACCATAGAAGAGAATTTCTGGTCTCTTGATCCAGATTCAGAGAAGGGGATAAGTCTGAGTAATCCCCATTCCACTGACTTAGCATGCACAGTTGCAGTGGTCTGAGGTGTAAGCGTGCAAAGGGTACTATGTCCATTGCCGCTACCATTAAGCCGATTACCTCCATGCATTGAGCCACTGACGGGTGTTGAATGGAATGTAGGGTGCGGCAAGCACATTGAAGTCTTGTTAGCCTGTCCTCTGTCAGGTAAATCTTCATTTCTACAGAATCTATAAGAGTCCCCAGGAAGGGAACTCTTGTGAGTGGAACGAGTGAACTTTTCTTTTCGTTCACCTTCCATCCATGTGACCTTAGAAATGCCAGCACTAACTCTGTATGAGACTTGGCAGTTTGAAAGCTTGAAGCTTGTATCAGAATGTCGTCTAGGTATGGAGCTACCGAGATTCCCCGCGGTCTTAGTACCGCCAGAAGAGCACCCAGAACCTTTGTGAAGATTCTTGGAGCTGTAGCCAATCCGAATGGAAGAGCCACAAACTGGTAATGCCTGTCTAGGAAGGCAAACCTTAGGTACCGATAATGATCTTTGTGAATCGGTATGTGAAGGTAAGCATCTTTTAAATCTACAGTGGTCATGTACTGACCCTCTTGGATCATAGGTAAAATTGTCCGAATAGTCTCCATCTTGAACGATGGAACTCTTAGGAATTTGTTTAGGATCTTTAAGTCCAGGATTGGTCTGAAAGTTCCCTCTTTTTTGGGAACCACAAACAGATTTGAGTAAAACCCCTGTCCCTGTTCCGATCGTGGAACTGGATGGATTACTCCCATTAACAAGAGCTCTTGTACGCAGCGTAGAAACGCCTCTTTCTTTGTCTGGATTGTTGACAATCTTGACAGATGAAATCTCTCTCTTGGAGGAGAGTATTTGAAGTCCAGAAGGTATCCCTGAGATATTATCTCTAGCGCCCAGGGATCCTGGACATCTCTTGCCCAAGCCTGGGCGAAGAGAGAAAGTCTGCCCCCCACTAGATCCGATCCCGGATCGGGGGCCCTCAATTCATGCTGTTTTAGGGGCAGCAGCAGGTTTCCTGGTCTGCTTGCCCTTGTTCCAGGACTGGTTAGGTTTCCAGCCTTGTCTGTAGCGAGCAACAGCTCCTTCCTGTTTTGGTGCAGAGGAAGTTGATGCTGCTCCTGCTTTGAAATTACGAAAGGAACGAAAATTAGACTGTCTAGCCTTAACTTTGGCTTTGTCCTGAGGCAGGGCATGGCCTTTACCTCCTGTAATGTCAGCGATAATCTCTTTCAACCCGGGCCCGAATAAGGTCTGCCCTTTGAAAGGTATATTAAGCAATTTAGACTTAGAAGTAACATCAGCTGACCAGGATTTTAGCCACAGCGCCCTGCGTGCCTGAATGGCGAATCCTGAATTCTTCGCCGTAAGTTTAGTAAGATGTACTACGGCCTCCGAAATGAATGAATTAGCTAGTTTAAGGACTCTAAGCCTGTCCGTAATGTCGTCCAGAGTAGCTGAACCAATGTTCTCTTCCAGAGACTCAATCCAGAATGCCGCTGCAGCCGTGATCGGCGCAATGCATGCAAGGGGTTGCAATATAAAACCTTGTTGAACAAACATTTTCTTAAGGTAACCCTCTAACTTTTTATCCATTGGATCTGAAAAAGCACAGCTATCCTCCACCGGGATAGTGGTACGCTTAGCTAAGGTAGAAACTGCTCCCTCCACCTTAGGGACCGTTTGCCATAAGTCCCTTGTGGTGGCGTCTATTGGAAACATTTTTCTAAATATCGGAGGGGGTGAGAACGGCACACCGGGTCTATCCCACTCCTTAGTAACAATTTCAGTAAGTCTCTTAGGTATAGGAAAAACCTCGTCGGTACCGCAAAATATTTATCCAACCTACACATTTTCTCTGGTATTGCAACTGTGTTACAATCATTCAGAGCCGCTAACACCTCCCCTAGTAATACACGGAGGTTTTCCAGTTTAAATTTAAAATTTGAAATATCTGAATCCAGTCTGTTTGGATCAGAACCGTCACCCACAGAATGAAGTTCTCCGCCCTCATGTTCTGCCACCTGTGACGCAGTGTCTGACATGGGCCTAATATTATCAGCGCACTCTGTTCTCACCCCAGAGTGATCACGCTTACCTCTTAGTTCTGGTAATTTAGCCAAAACCTCAGTCATAACAGTAGCCATATCCTGTAATGTGATTTGTAATGGCCGCCCAGATGTACTCGGCGCTACAATATCACGCACCTCCCTCTGAGCGGGAGATGTAGGTACTGACACGTGAGGCGAGTTAGTCGGCATAACTCTCCCCTCGTTGTTTGGTGAAATTTGTTCAATTTGTACAGATTGACTTTTATTTAAAGTAGCATCAATACAGTTAGTACATAAATTTCTATTGGGCTCCACTTTGGCATTGCAACAAATGACACAGGTATCATCCTCTGAATCAGACATGTTTAACACACTAGCAAATAAACTTGCAACTTGGAAATACAATTCAATTAGAATAATATTAAAACGTACTGTGCCTTTAAGAAGCACAGAAGATCTATGACAGTTGAAAATTAATAAATTGAAACAGTTATAGCCTCAATCCTTGTAAACAACACAACTTTAGCAAAGGTTTAATCCCATTAGCAAAGATAACAAATTCTGAAAGCAGGAAACAAATTACAGAATAAACGTTTTTTATCTCAGTCAAACTACAATTCTCACAGCTCTGCTGAGAGAAATTACCTCCCTCAAAATAAGTTTTGAAGACCCCTGAGCTCTGTAGAGATGAACCGGATCATGCAGGGAATACAATGAGTTGCTGACTGAAATATTTGATGCGTAGTAAAAGCGCCAAAAAACGGCCCCTCCCCCTCACACACAGCAGTGAGGGAGAACAGAAACTGTCAGAAAACAGATTAAGCAACTGCCAAGTGGAAAAATAGTGCCCAAACATTTATTCACTCAGTACCTCAGTAAATGAAAACGATTTTACATTCCAGCAAAAACGTTAAACATAATCTCTAGTTATTAAACAGCTTTATGTATTTCTTACAGTGTAATTCTAGTGAAGTACCATTCCCCAGAATACTGAAGTGTAAAGTATACATACATGACATTATATCGGTATGGCAGGATTTTCTCATCAATTCCATTATCAGAAAATAAAAACTGCTACATACCTCTATGCAGATTCATCTGCCCGCTGTCCCCTGATCTGAAGTTTACCTCTCCTCAGATGGCCGAGAACAGCAATATGATCTTAACTACTCCGGCTAAAATCATAACAAAAACTCTGGTAGATTCTTCTTCAAACTCTGCCAGAGAGATAATAACACACTCCGGTGCTATTTTAAAATAACAAACTCTTGATTGAAGATAAAAACTAAGTATAATCACCATAGTCCTCTCACACATCCTATCTAGTCGTTGGGTGCAAGAGAATGACTGGGAGTGACGTAGAGGGGAGGAGCTATATGCAGCTCTGCTGGGTGAATCCTCTTGCACTTCCTGTTGGGGAGGAGTAATATCCCAGAAGTAATGATGACCCGTGGACTGATCACACTTAACAGAAGAAACTGCTCCCTCCACCTTAGGGACTGTCTGCCATAAGTCCCGTGAGGTGGCATCTATCGGAAACATTTTCTTAAAAATAGGAGGGGGAGAGAACGGCACACCTGGTCTATCCCATTCCTTAGTAATAATTTCTGTAAACCTTTTAGGTATTGGAAAAACATCAGTGTACACCGGCACTGCATAGTATTTATCCAATCGACACAATTTTTCTTGCACTGCAATTGTATCACAGTCATTCAGAGCAGCTAAAACCTCCCTGAGCAATACGAGGAGGTGTTCAAGCTTAAATTTAAATGTTGACATATCAGAATCAGGTTGAATCCTCTTCCCTGAGTCAGAAACATCACCCACAGAAAGAAGCTCTCCTTCCTCAGCTTCTGCATATTGTGAGGGAGTATCAGACATAGCTACTAAGGCATCAGTATGCTCTGTATTTCTTCTAACTCCAGAGCTATCTCGCTTTCCTCGTAACCCAGGTAGTCTGGATAATACCGCTGACAGTGTATTATACATGACTGCCGCCATGTCTTGTAACGTAAACGCCATGGGCGCACTAGATGTACTTGGCGCCATTTGAGCGTTAGTCCCTTGAGCGGGAGTCAAAGGGTCTGACACGTGGGGTGAGTTAGTCGGCATAACTTCCCCCTCGTCAGATTCCTCTGGTAATTAAGTAATAAAGACCATATTTTGTCTTTAAAAAATTTAAGTGAAATCAGTACATTTGGTACACATTCTAAGAGGGGGTTCCACCATGGCTTCTAAACATAATGAACAAGGAGTTTCCTCTATGTCAGACATGTTTAAACAGACTAGCAATGAGACCAGAAAGCTTGGAAAACACTTTAAATCAAGTTAACAAGCAAAAAATAAAAACGGTACTGTGCCTGTGAAAAACAGTGAAAAAAAGCAGTAAATCAAACAAAATTTTTACAGTATGTATAATAGGCTAAAAGAGCATTGCACCCACTTGCAAATGGATGATTAACCCCTTAGTTAAAAAAAACGGATCAAAAAAACTATATAGACGTTTTTTAACAGTCACAACTCTGCTGTGGCCCTACCTTCCTAAACAAACGACTTTGGAAAGCCTAAGAGACCTTTAGAGAGGTCCTATAGAATTCAGGGGGACTCCTGGAGGAAAGCTTGATGTCTCAGTCTGTAAAAGTTACTGCGCAATAAAGCGCTAAATTAGGCCCCTCCCACTCATGTCTAAACAGTGGAAAGCCTAAGGAAACTGTTTCTAGGCAAATTTAAGCCAGCCATGTGGAAAAAACTAGGCCCCAATAAAGTTTTATCACCAAAGCACATATAAAAATGTTTAAACATTTCAGCAAACGTTTAATATTGAAAAACTATAAGAGTATTACCTCTGAAACTAAGCATGATTTTTAACTGCACATACCTCATAGCAGGATAACCTGCACGCCATTCCCCAGCTGAAGTTACCTCTCTCTTCAGTTATGTGTGAGAACAGCAATGGATCTTAGTTACAACCTGCTAAGATCATAGAGATCACAGGCAGATTCTTCTTCAATTTTCTGCCTGGGACAAAAATAGTACAACTCCGGTACCATTTAAAAATAACAAACTTTTGATTGAAGAAAAAAACAACTACGTTTCACCACTTCTCTCTTACTACTTCCATGCTTGTCGATAGTTGCAAGAGAATGACTGGATATGGCAGATAGGGGAGGAGCTATATAGACAGCTCTGCTGTGGGTGATCCTCTTGCAACTTCCTGTTGGGAAGGAGAATATTCCACAAGTAATGGATGATCCGTGGACTGGATACACCTTACAAGAGAAATAGCAGGCACTACTCGGTTAGGATAAAGTAAAAAAATGCAAACTTTATTGAAGCCAGTAAAAAATGGAGTGTTTAAACACAGAGGACATACACATAAGGATAGTCTTACACGTTTCACGCCACTTAGTGGCGCTTAATCATAGACTACCAGTCTATGATTAAGCGTAACTAGTGGACGTGAAACGTGTAAGATGATCCTTTTGTGTATGTTCTCTGTCTGGGAACACTCCATTTTTTACTGGCTTCAATAAAGTTTGTATTTTTTTACTTTATCCTAACCGAGTGGTGCCTGCTATTTTTTGCTACCACAAACTCTGTTTGCACATGTGCATTTAAGAGAGACTGGGGAAGCCTGCCCTTATCTCTTCCCTTAAAGGAACACTAAACCCAAAAAATTTATTTCATGATTCAAGTAGAGAATACAATTTTAAACATCATTCCAATTTACTTCTATTATCTAATTTGCTTCATGTTTTAGATATCTTTTGTTTAAGAAATAGCAATGCACATGGGAGAGCCAATCACACAAGGCATCTATGTGCAGCTACCAATCAGCAGCTTCTGAGCCTATCTAGATATGCTTTTCAGCAAAGAATATCAAGAGAATGAAGCAAAATAGATAATTGAAGTAAATTAGAAAGTTGTTTAAAATTACATGCTCTTTCTAAATCATGAGAAAAAAAATTGGGTTTCATGTGCCTTTAAGGTGGTTTAGCACTGATTCAACTTAGTTACAATTGCAAAGAATGCTTCTCCTATCACAATTGTTTATGCAAAACTGATAATCCACCTTTTACAAACATGTGACTGCTGAGAATCTTAGGTGGGAGGGTAAAGTAAACAAAAGTTTGCATAAATTGCCTAAAAGTATTAAACCAAACCTCCCTGGGAGAAAGTGAAACAAGCACACTTTTTAGATGTATTTTACAGCAAAAGGCAGCAAAATATATAATGAATGTTTATTGCATAATGTTTCACTTGCAATAATAAAACATTTGTATACGTTGTTGAAGTGTCAGGTTTAATGGGTCCTTTAAATGCATAATATGTTTCCCCAAAGTATACTTATCTCTACCGTGAAGCAGTCCTCTTAAGTATGGCTTCTTTTTCAAACAGCATGTCCCAGGCTCACTGTCTAATTTCAGCAAGCCTGATTGTGCCATTGAATTACATATATCACACTCCTGCTCTAACTAAAGCAACTATATTGGAGGAGGATGGCTTCATGGTAGAGGTAAGCATACTATGGGGGACATATTATGCATTTAACAAGTAAAAATAAATCATAAGGATAACATTTTCCCCTACGTTCACTGTCCCTTTAATAAAATACATTTCATGCACCTCCCTCTAGTTATTGGTGCTGCCATTCTGGAACCTAGGTTTCACTGCAGGTATCTGAAGAAGAGTTGCTGCCCATGTGCAAACATATCAGCACTGGAACACAGAAAAGGTTAGATTTTAACCCGTGGCACCCATGACTATAGAAGTGGCAAATAACCTCAATACTAAGTTTATAAAATGTATTTAGTATTTAAAGCAGTGGTCTCAAAGTACCTGGGGTCATATGCGGCCCTCAAGATAGTTTAATCCGGTTATTCTTTGTTTATTAGGTAAATTATTCATTTGGCCCCATCAATTTTTTTAGGGTTCTAAGAGGTGTAACAAGTTGATGTTCTATTTAGGCACTCACAAAATAAATATAAAGACAATCATGCATTGTCCAGTGTAGACTCCCATTACGCACTACTTGGATAAATGTCACTTTTTATTCAGTTCCAAAATGATCACTTGACTCACAAGATATATGTGTATGTCTATTGTGGACTACAGCTTCTACCATGCACTAGTATATACAGTTCCAGAGGACTCACTCTGTTCAAGTGGCCCCCATAGGAGAAGAACACTTGGCCAGTGGCCCACAGATACAATGAGCTTGATACTCCTGATTTAAAGGGACATCAAACCTATACATTTTATTTCATGATTCAGATAGATCACACAAATTTAAACAACTTTCCAATTTACTTCTATTATAATATTTGCCTCATTGTCTTGGTATTCTTTGTTGAAGGAACAGTAATGCACTAATGGAAGCAACACATTGGGTGAGCCAACGAAAAGAGGCATATATGTGCAGCCACCAATCAGAAGCTGGCTCCCAGTAGTGCATTGCTACCAAAAGAACAAAGCAAATTAGATAATAGAATTAAAATGGAAAGTTGTTTAAAAATTGCATACTCTTCATCATTAAAGTTTAATTTTGACTTAAACTGTCTCTTTTCTCACTCTGGTGCTAATGACGGCTCAGAGCCATCATGAGCACTCTCCCACCTTGAGGGAGATCTGGGGGCTCCTAACTGCTCCTACCCCGGCGATCGCGCCTGTCGAGTGACAGGCATCGGCGGGGCTTCACGTGATGCGCGGTGACGTCATGCGCAATTACGTGATGACGTCACAGCGCAACTTTATTTATACTTAACAATGTTAAGTATAAGAGGAGGGGGCATGCTGCTTAGAAGCCTGTATCTCAGGCATCTAAGCAGCTACAGACCCCCAAGACCCACTGTTGGAAAGGTAATCGCCTAGCCCAACAGTATAAGTCTTGGGGATCTGTAAAAAAAATAAAAAGTTAAAAAAACAAATTTCAAAAATTAAAAAAAAACTTAGAAAATATTAGCACCCAGGTGGGAAAGTGCTTAGCAATCAAAGGGTTAATGTTACTAATACTACATGTGCAATTGTGATGACTTCATAATCATGTGGTGTGAACATTATTGAGCCTCATTTAAGAATGCAAGTAGATAGTGTGGTAAGGAATTAGCAACAGTATTATAATTAACCCCTTGTCTGCAAAGCATGCAAAGTTATCATCCATTTTATAAAGCTCTAATATATTCTGACTTAAGTACTATGAGAATGAATATAAAGATCACACAATAATATAATCATTACAGAAAATATTGATACAATAATACATACTTTTTCTATAAAGGGAATATCATACCAGTTTAGTAACACATTCGGGCAGAGATGAATGCCTAAAATATGGTGTAGTGGCGATTAACCACCCAAAAATCTAAAATGGTGGCGCTCGTATTTAGTGCAAACATAAGATGAAATGATAGTCTGTGCCAACATGTGACATAAAAATGTCTATCCAAACAATCATGACAACTCTAATGTCTATATATATCATTTAATGGTGTATGCTACAATAAAGTACAACTCAAAGGTGCACTGCGAAATATGTAATACTATACAAGTATGGCTTAAAAACACACTACTTAAAAAATACACATATTATATGATACTATATTCATATAAGATATTCTAAAGGACAGAGGGGTCATCGGCTCACAAGTTTACCATACTGCTATGTATCTGATGCCCCTACTTGTCTGAGTTAATTACAACACATATGCTCTAGTCTTATCCTTTTGTGTCTCCATCTCTGAATAAGAAAATCCCTCAATACGTCAGGCTATGTTGATCTTTCCTGGTGAAATCCAGGACTATTTTCTTGTGTTGTAACATTTTGTAGAGGTCTATTATGGGCCAAGCTTTCCATCTCCATCCAACCTTAACTAATGACCTGGCTATCTAACAGAGAAGGCTGTGCGGTCCAATCTTAACACCCGCTGTGTTGCTGACACTGCCTTCCCAAAGCTCTCTTTGCTTCACCTTTGATTAGAACTAATGATGGCTCACAGAGGCTGCTTCACATTCATCAACTCAAGACAGGGATATTACTGACTCTCTCTCTCCTGCAAGGAGCACTGACAAGAAGTGGCTGGGTGCAGCCAAACCTATGCACAGAAAAACCCTATAATAGGTGACAGGATCAGCAACACAAGGTCATTTGTGTAAAGATTAGATCTGATTCCTGCAGGGAGAATGTAAGCTATCTGGAACTGTACACAGCCAGGCCAGGCTTCACTATGCTAATATATGGTTGGAGTCTCTGCAATACTACAAGCAATTACATTACAGTCAGAGGAATTATCTGTTAAACACAATCTATAAGCACAACAACTGCTGTTGCCTTGTTATGGACACGTGCAAATATGTTAGAAAAATATGATGTATGCACACATGAAAGTGGGAATCTGGAATATCTATATCATAATTTCCCAACTATAGTACTTGAGATCTACAAATAGGCGCTAAGTAATTAAATATTTCTACTTATAGTGATGGTAAATCCTACTGTTTCACTCCATCACTAAAAATAAAGGCAACCTTCATTCATCAGTTTAAAAAAAAAATAAAAAACGGATGAAAAGGTGCCTTTATTTCGCTGCAGGTTCACTGCTTAGCTAAGCAGCTCTGACGGCCCACGACACTGCTCATTTATGCAATGAGATTACCTTTCCACCTCTTAGCCAATAGCGGTGCGTGCCTTCAGCATACTGCTGATCGGCCTGCACCGTTATTGGCTAAGAGGTGGGAACGTCACCTCATTGAAAAAATGAGCAGTGCCATGGGCCGTCAGAGTCGCTTAGCTAAGCAGTGAAGTTGCGGCAAAATAAAATAATCTTCTCATCAGTTTTTTTTAAATGATGAATGAAGGTAGCCTTTATTTTAAGTGATGGTAAATCCTAGCCTTTTTGAAACACTAGGATTTACCATCACTTTAAGCACAGATGTACTAATTATAACAGATGTAACATTATCTATTCAAAGGATTAACAAATGTACATGAAACTTAGTAGCCATACAGAATATTTAAGAGCCAGCCACACATTGTGTTTGGAGCTACGGAAGGATTACCTGCATTTTTATTTGTAGTAATAGTTTGTTTAGAAGTAAGGTGGCTTTTAGCAGTCATGGCTCAATTGCTGTTAGGATTTGTCAAGCCCTGATACATTCTATAATCAAACAAATTCTTAAAGGTACAAAATTAAACTTTTGTGATTCCAATAGTGCATGTACTTTTAAACAACTTTCCCATTTACTTCTATTATTTAAATTGCTTTGTTTTCTTGGTATCCTTTGATAAAGAAAAGGCTCACGGGCAGCAATGCACTAATGGGACCTAGAGGAACACATTTGGTGAGCCAATGACAAGAGGCATATGGCTGAAGCCACTTATCACCAGCTCGCCCCAGCAGTGCATTGCTGCTGATGAGCCTACCTAGGTATGCACTTCTACAAAAAGAACACATTTGATAATAGAAGTACATTGGAAAGATGTTTAGTGAGTCATGAAAGTTGAATTTGGACTTTGCTGTCCCATTAAAGCTTGCCCTGTGACCCATGAGGACTAGAGTTGAACACACCTGTTATGTAGTTTATTCTACAAGTTGTTGTTTTTTTTTTACAATATATTGTGCAGATTTTGACAGTAGGTACTAATCATTAAGTTGTCTTATATCTGTATATCTGCTTATCTGTGCATACCACCTAAATTTAATTATAGCTTAGGCAATACACTTACAAAAACAAATCTGACTTATGTATTCACTAATGGTGTGGTTTGTTGAAGGACAGTAAAGGTTTTGGATAGGATTAGTGTGTGAAGAGTTAAACCATTAAAGTTCTGAAACTGTACTGATTCATCTTGTTGGCCTATGGGTCTCACATGACCCAGCAATGGCTCTTACCTAATGACAGAGAAAGTAATACTGCGACACATATTGAAGCATTTTCCTTTTCAGCTACTTATTCCATAAAATATTAATTACATGCTGCAAGCGTGCTGTTTATATCATGTATTAGATAACAGAGTTCCTGCTAAGGCACAGATCAATAAGAGACTGCTCAGTAGCTATAATCTTCCTTCTCATGCACTCTCAAACTCACTTCCCCTTCATCCTAAACCTTACATTCAGCATTCCCAGGGAAGCACAACAGTTATCCCATTAAGTGAAAGTGAGGAGCTTCACTAAACACAAATAATCCTTGTGACCAGTTACTGGTAATTACAGCACGCAAAGTCTAATCACTGTAATTGTGACAGCAAAGGCAATCTATACACGATGCCGGAGAATGACAAGGTCCTTGACAACGTCTGTATTGTCATGTGTACTTATATATGTGTGTTGTTACCTTGTGTTCACTGTACCCACAGTAAAGTCCTACAAAAAATTATGGCAGCAAAGAAATAAATAAAAATAGCAAAAATAAACTGCCCTGTTCATTAAACTTGAAAATTAAGTTAAGATAGGTAAACATTTTGTCTTAAAAAATAGGACATTTATGAAACAAAAATATGAGAAGTAAAGAATCAGTTAAGGCAGATTTCATTGTCAAAAAATGCATGCATTTCTGACCATATAAATGATTAAATGTTCAATAAAGTCTTTTTTTCATGTTTATTTCCTCTTTCTGTATGTAAAATCAAGAAAATGTAGGCCCAATATGATCTAAAATCATGATTATTATTTTTATTGAGATTGGATTTGTTAAAAAAAAAATCATACTTGGTCACTGCACTGTACATAATCTTACCTAAAAAAGCCAGGTTTCTCTCCACAAGTTTTTCCCTTAGCAGAACTTCATGCTCAAATCCAACAGAACTAGAGTTATGTTTGTCAAGGAGCTGTATAAAGAAACCACTTTACAAGGTTAAAAAATACATTCTTAAAAACATACTGAAACTTCTTCAAACTCTACACCTCCTTATGCAAATATCCGACACACTCTCCCAAAAAGACATTTTTATATCAGGCATTTATTGTAACGTAATTATTCCTGTGCAATCCCACATAAGATAGGCATTGTTCATACAAATGTATATACCGTCATGCTGAATAATGGAATGAATAAAAATAGATAAATGGGCCCACAGAGGATGGAGGAGTGAGAGAAAGGAAGAAGATAAGTGGAGGACAAGGAGAAATATAGAATAATACAAGAGCTGTAAAGCGATTTCCTAATGTAGTAGTGGCCAATACACTTAGAGACAGTCTATAATGTTACTACCTTTTATTGATGTATCCCACTGATCATGAAGCAAAACTTGTAAATAATATCACAGGCCCAGCTTCCCGTAATCCTCAGAAACCTTCCTGTGAAACAGCCCCCTGCCATTTGCAAAGAGCCGGTCTCTGCGCTTTAGCCCATGCATTTATAATTAAAGTTATATTTAAAATCAATACGCAATCCTTCAGAAGACATTATGCTTTTAAAACCTTAAACTTTCAATTGATTTTTAACTATTTTATGTGCCCTGAAATTAACATGTAATTTCTGAAAACTTTCGCCCTATTCTAACACATTCATATGCACATAAATCACTGCTCTTCTAATATTCGAGAGCCATGTGTCCAACAGAGGCTATGAATGTCCTGAATGCGAAAGAACACATATAGACATTTTCTTAAAGTGAACCGATTTTATTTTTCTCTATCCTGATTTACACACAAAGTGATGCATTAAAAGGTTGCACTAATATTGACAGGAATATTTAAAGAGATATTTTACGCAAAAAAGTGCTTTGTTAAATGACATTAAAAGGTTGTACTAATATTAAAAGAAACATTTTAAGTAAAAAACTTGAGCTATATATTTTTTTATCTTTATACAATATTTTACACCTGCCATATAAAAGACAAACAAAATGTATGCCCAACTGATAGTCACCAATACATTCCAGAACTTAAAGTGATGGTAAATCCTAGTGTTTATGAAACGCTAAGATTTACTACTGCTATAAATAAAGGGGACTTTCAGTAATGTAGTATAAAAAAACCTAATGCTGAAAGTACCTTTATTTACAGCGAGTTTATGCCGAGCTCATCACCTCTGGCCTCCCACGGCAAATGCTATTTTTTGAACAAGATGACGTTTCCAACTCTTTGCCAATAGCCGTGCTAGCCGATAGGCAATATGCCGGATGGCTAGCACACTGAACAAAGGTCTGGCTATCTTGGCAATCTTGTTATGAAATAAGAAAGATAAGACCAAAATATTTGACCCTTAGGGGAAATAGCTGACAAGCCTTTCTCCAGACCATCCTGTACAAACTTGAGTACTAAAATAATTCCAACAGTAATTTTGATAGCATACCAGAATAACAAGGTTTAACAAACCTTATGATAATTACACCTAGTGACCAGTTTCCTAACCTGAATCAAAGTATCAATAACCTTATCAGATAATCCTCTTGGACAGTACTAGGCATTCAATCCATGGGCCATCAAATTAAGAGTTCTGAGTTCATGATAAAAGAAAGGCCCTTGAGTTGAGAAAGATCATTTTTGAGAGGAAGCCACCAAGGTGGCCACAAGGACATTTGAATCAGGTCTGCAAATCAAATCCTGCAAGGCCACGCTGGAGCAATTAGAATGACTGAAACTTGTTTTTCTTTGATTCTGGCTATCACACGGAATAGCAATACAAATGGAGCTTGAACGACCAGGGGACCACTGAGGCATCTATTAGATCCACTTCAGGATCCCAAGATCTGGCACAATATCGTGACAGCTTGTGAATTAAGCAAGAGGCCATGAGATCTTTCTCTGGCAAGCTCAAACTCTTCACTTTCTAGTTAAAAATCTCCTGGTTCAGAGACCACCTCCCTTGGTGAATACAGTGGCGACAGAAAAAGTCTGCCTTCCAATTGTTTACACCTGGGATGAGGATAGCTGAGATCCTGCAATGATTATGTTTTCCCAACTGATAATGTGGGGCACTTTCTTCATCACCAAGGAATTGAGAGTTCCACCTTGGTGATTGATGTGTGTGGTTGCTAGACCAAATGGAAGCCTAACAAACAGGCAACTTTCTTTGGCACTATAAAGAGATTGGAATAAAATCACTGATTTATTTCTGAAGCTAGAACTAAAGCAATTACTCACATTTTTTCTAAATCCTGCACACAAGCCAGAAAGCCTTTGGCCTGAGATTTGGGGGAACCCGATATCTGGGCAGAGGAAGAAGCTTTTTGATTCTTGGATTGCAAAAACTCCTGTTTGATCAGAGCAATCTACTACTCATTTGAAGCTCAGTCTAAGTGCTATTAGACTGTCTTTTTTATCCTGCTCATGCATTTGTTGGTTATGCAAATCTACTGAATTTACTGGTCCTTTAATAACAGAAAAACTAAAGAACAGATAGAAGATATATAACCTTTCGGGAAATTAGTTGATAAACCCTGGTCAAGGACATCTTGTAAGATTTGAATTATTCTTGGGATCCAAAAGGAACACCAAGAGAATCCTTTAGTAGAGCACCACACAAATAAGCTTTCCAAATCTTGTGGTAAATCCTCTGAGCCACAGGTTTCCTAACCTGTATCAGGGTGTTAATCACAGAATCTGAGAATACTCTCAAAACTAGGCGTTCAACCTCCACACCGCTGAACCTAGAGATTTGAGATCCTGATGGAAAAGAGGACCTTGTGATAACAGGTCTTGTCTCAGAGGAAGAAGCCATAGAGGAGATGAGGACATCTGTACTAGGTCCAAATACCATGTCCTGTGGGGCGAGGCTGGAGCAATTAATTTTACTAATGCCAACTCCTATTTGATCTGAGCAATGAGTCCCTGAAGAAGAACAAAGAGAGGAAATAGGTATGCAAGATGGAACTCCCATGGACATTCCAAGGCGTCCACCATGTGAGCCCTTGGATCTCTTGATCTTGCAAAATACTTTGGAAGTTTGTGATTTAAGTAGGAAGCCATCAGATCTATATCTGGTAAGCCCCATTTGATCACCAATTTATTGAATACGTCCTGATAGAGACCATTATCCTGGATGAACCGATTGAAGGTTGAGGTAATCCGCATCCCATTTGTTGACACCTGGTATATGAATCTGTCACAGAAACTGATGGAAGAATAAACTGTTTCTGTAAAGAGGATATGTCCTGCAAAGTTGCATCATTCATTAGTTTAACAGCAGTTTGCAAGAATTGAGAATGGGTAATCCCCTTTGGTGGGTGATAACATTGACTATAATAGATTTGCAGATAAGAAAAACAAAGAAAACAGTGTAAAAATCAACGTTGTAAATTAGAGAAATGTATGTATTAGCCTGGAACTATGACTGAATATAAGCTTGTGAACATCGCTTTGTTCAAAGGCCTAGGAACGGACATACAGTAGCTCTTAAAACTTGCCTTATGGGATGGTGCCCATTTAGAACTTTTGCTTTTTACAATAAGAATTTTTTTGCAGAATATCAGAACACAGAGGCAGCAGAAGAAAGCACATAACTAAGAGCTTTGTGATAAGAATTGTCTTGCAAATAGTAAAAATATTCTTAACCCTGGTCTCAGTTTATTCTCTGATATAGTAAATAAAAATTCACCTAAAAGCTAAAAAACAATTTAAGCGGTAAAAACGTAATGAACTGCTATTATAACACTGAATACAAAGAATTCACAATTACACAAGTTTTCCCAATATACAGATTACAAGTAGTGTCCTATTTAACCCTCCTGCTAGTTAAGGGTATGCTTGCATATTCTCATGTGTACTTATCCGACATGAAAATATAAAATATTGACTGAGTCTGGCTGTGGTTTTACATATGTATGTGTGTAAGTTGATACAGGCCAGAAGGTGTTTTGGGGTCCCGAGGTCACCTGGTGGGATTTGGTGAATGTATCCGGTTTACACGGTTGTTCCTGTTCTGTTTTATGCTATGTGCTTATTTATTTTTTGCATCTTGTAAGTGCAGATTTTTCCTTGCACTATATATTTATGTGGTTTTAATAAACTTATTTGAATCAAGTTTGCGCTCCTGTCTCCTTCCTTTTTTTTCTGTATATACAGTACTGTGCAAAAGTCTTAGGCCACCATTAGATTTGTTGTTATAGCAATGGTATAATTACCATATATAATTGTTTCTCAGTCTCTTTATTAGAATACAACCAGAAAATACAGGATATTTGTATGCAGTATTAAAAAACAGAAAAAAACAGCTTCTATAGGCAAAAGTGGCAAATATTTAGCGTGACCTCCCCATACACTTGAGCAATAGCAGGAACCTGGCTCTGGTAAACCTACATAGAATGGAACCCTAATTCATTTGATTGTTAACACCTGTATTAGTTCTACTACTTCATATCAAAATGACTGCTGTGAAAAAGGTCTATTACACCAAGTTTTTGCAAGACATACACATGTGGTATGAGTTTAATTTATTGAAGCTTGCTAATAAGACCAACTTTCAATCACATCATTCCATTCAAAATGCCAAAGATCACAGAATTTGACAGTAATATAATAATACTTTTGCATCAGCAAGGCAACTTTCAAAGGGAAATCAGCAAACAAACTGGATACTCAATATATGGTATTCAAGCTGTTAATAAAGAAATGAGAGGCATAGGATAAGAGGGAGGAAATACCACTACCCTTATCGTTTTTTCACTTACCCGTGAGGCGGGGGGGGGGGGGATAGGGCTTTCGCTTCTGGACCCAAGCGCCTGGCCCAGCATACACTGCAACAACACAGGCTGTATGCCCCTATCACCACCCAACTTAGGAAGGCTAATATTAAATATAGATGGGGTTTCCCCACCAAACTCATTGCGACAAAGGACAATCAGACCCATGTCGTCTCCTCTCCCTCCACGGGAAGCACCCTCCTTGCTAACTGGGGTCTTCAACCGGACCCAGACGCCCAAGTGGTGACCCAATTTAGATTACGGGCATCGGCCCCATAATGGACACTCAAAGGACAAAGACCTAAGTTGCAGAAACACAACCCCTCTGACCACTCCTTGAGGCCTCAAGCCCTACTCACTTGAAGTTCTATTGCTATTTTACAGTGACTGTTTCATATTAAATACTGTTTATTTGTACCTTCTAATCTCTTCTAATCAGTTTGGTTATAGATAGGAAGGTTCTGTTAGTTCAAGTGTTTGAAATGTTTACATTGAGAGTGGGGCTACTCACCTTAGCCCCTGTTTCTTTGGTTTGTGTTAGCTCCCCCCCCCCAGACCTAGGAGCCCATACTAGTGCTCCGCATAGGTGGACTACTTCCACCAAACCCCCTTTCTCCCTTATCCTTCTACTCACCCAACCCTTGACCCGGACCGTTATTCCGTCACTAGATTATACAGGGCACAGAACCACAAATGTCCTCTCTCAGGTTTATCACCCACAATGTCTGAGGCTTGAATACAGTTGGCAAGAGGAACCTCCTTGCTAGATCCCTGCGGTTTCATAAGGCCGATGTGGCCTTCCTACAGGAAACGCACTTACTTGCAGACAATCCCCCTACGTACAATTCCCGAGACTTCCCCGTCATCGAGGCAGCCTCATACTCTAAAAAAGCTAGAGGTGTAGCCATATTAGTACACAAAAGGGTGGCCTTAGAACCGCTCCATGTGATTAAAGACCCCCAAGCGCGATACCTTATTCTTATTTGCAACCTAGATCATGTTACATACACCTTAGTCTCTATCTATCAAACACCCTACAGCCTAGATGTTTGATGAAGATTTTAAATAAAGTTGAACAGTTTAAACAGAGTAGGGTAGTCCTAGCAGGTGATTTGAACATGGTGTGGGACAATGGGCTGGATAGGAAAAAGATACCCCCCAAAAGGAACACCACTGCCCCAGATACTTTGAGTAGCAGATTTAGAGAGCTCATGACCCGGTTTAATCACTTTGTCTAGGGGATGTAGGGACCTCCATATATCAAAGACTACACCAACTTCTTCCATCCTCACACTACATACTCCAGACTAGATTATTTTTTCTGCCACCCTGAAACCCTTGACCTTGTACGGTCCACAAGCATACACACATGCCCTTGGTCAGACCACAACCAGGTCATAATGGACTTTAACTCTAAACACACTTCCAGGTCTAGACAATCCTAGAGGTTGCCCAATCACCTCTTATCTGATATCCCTTTTAGGAAGGAGCTCAGGAACTAAATAAAATTTACACTACATATTAATGATTCTCCCGAGGTCTGAGATGACATGAAATAGGGGCATTTAAAGCCACTACTCGTAGTCTATTTATATGCAAACAGGCCCATATCAGGAAGCAGACGGGCCTCTCCCTGTCTCAGGCACATTGTAGGTTACGATACCTAGAGCTCCAAAGAAGCACATCTAACACTACAGAATCCGGACAGGAGGTCAAGGACCTCAGAAGAGCCAAGCCAATCTCTTTAAATTAAAACATCTCATGTACTCGAAGGGTAACACAGCTGACACCTTACTCGCTAACAAAATAAGGCAGCGCACGGGAGCAACCCACATTCACGAGCTTAAGCAGGGCTCACAAGCCGTCAGCCTCCCTTCTCTAATCGACCAGCAGTTTAGTGAGTACTACTCTACTCTTTATAACATTCAGGATCAAGCGGGGCTAGTGCAGACTCCTTCTGAAACTATAGGCCCCTTTCTACATTCCCTGAACCTTTCTACCCAAGGCCCAAACCGAAACCATAGATGTGCCAATAACCTGTCAGGAAGTTAAACAAGTAATCAAAAATTTGAAACCCCTTAAAGACCCTGGCCCCGATGGCTTTACTGCAATCTTCTACAAAACGTACCTCCATGAGACTACACCCATCCTCACTAGATTCTTTAACTTAGCAATAGATGAGGGCAAATTCCAGAGTGAGTTCCTCGAGGCTTCAATCATTACTATACCCAAACCTAATAGGGACCTAACCCTGTGTACTAACTACAGACCTATTTCACTTCAAAATATACTCCAAGATACTTGCCAATAGACTATCGAGATTACTACTGGTCCTTATTAATCCTGACCAAGTAGGTTTCATCCCTGGGAGGGAGGGCCCGGACAACACTAGGGGGCTACTGAACATCCTTCTCGAAGCTAAGAGGTTGAATAAACCTCTTGCTTTGCTATCTCTTGACGCAGAGAAGGCGTTCGACCGAGTACACTGGGAGTATTTATGGAAGGTCCTTGAAACCTTCCAATTTCCAACACAGATTATCCAGACTGTGAGGGCCTTGAACTCTGCTCCCACGGCCTCGGTAAGGGGCCTGGGGTTTAGCTCTCCACCCTTTTTTTATCTCTAACGGTACGCGACACGGCTGCCCTCTTTCCCCCATCCTTTTTGCTCTGGCTATACAACCCCTAGCTGCTACCATCAGGGAAAAAAGGGAAATTGAGGGGGTCATTCTCCATGGTACGGTACATAAGGTGGCACCACAATCTTTACTCCCAAACCCATGCAAACGATCCCCAAACTTTTGTCTCTCCTAGAGACCTTTAGAGCCCTTTCGTACTATAAACTGAACCACAATAAATCTGAAATTTTTACTTATGGACTCCCTGAGGTTGTCTCCAAATGCCTACACGATATACATAAATTTATAGTTAACAATTCCCATATCTCCCACTTAGGCGTCAAATTATCCAACACACTTTTCCAAATGATAGATGATAACTACAAACCCCTACTCACGGAACTCCGGTCCTTAAGCTGGAAGTGGAACTTTAAAACCGTTTCATGGCTGGGGAGTATTGCCGCCCTAAAAATGAGCTACCTTCCCAAACTAACATATGTCTTCCGGTGTCTGCCTATTAGGGTTCCTCGTTCCCTCCTTCTCCAATTCCAGAGTGCATGTACTAAGTGTATTTGGCAGGGTAAACCTCCCCGAATATCCCATAAACTCTTACAGTACCCTAGAATGCACGGGGGTTGCCTCCCCGTCCATACCTAGATACTATGAGGCAGCAATGCTCACACACATTTCCCAGTGAGGCGTTATAGATCTGGATAGTAAATGGAGGAGCATTGTACAGGATTATTTACCCTACAACCTACCCCTGAGGAATTTGATATGGACACCTCCACACTGTAGGAGACTTCTCAGTATAGTGAACCCGGTTATTAAAGAATGCTTAGCTGCCTGGGAACAATATTGGCACTATAAGCAGGTAGCCCCTCATCCATCCCCAATCACCACTATGGCAGGCCTGCTCACGGGCCTACCAGACTCCCATCCGGTTACCTGGGCTAGATTAGGCGTCTTAAAAGTCGCTGAGTTATGGTCCGCTGCTCCCCATGTTGCCTTTATAGAACTCAAACAAATCGGAGGCTCCTTACCTACCCGACCATACATGACTTTTGAATATACTAGGGTTATTAGCCTATTATCTAGATGGGGCTTTAAGCCCTCATCTTCTCATCAGTTAACTTTATGGGAAGCTAGATGGCAGCAGGGGCTACGGCTAGGCAAACCAATGTCACTCCACTATACCCTGATGGAGGGGGCGTCACCAGTAGATAAAGCCCCACACATCCTTAAATGGGAGCGGAAGCTGAACCTGTCAATTCCCACTAAGGAATGGCATCGTACACTTCTGCTCATGAAAAAAGCGCTACATTGTGTCACCATATATGAAACCTACGTCAAACTCCATATGCATTGGTACTATGTTCCAACAAGGTTGGCTCACTTTTTCCCATGACCTCCCCGTCCTGTTGGAGGGACTGTGTACATATAGGGGACATGACACATATCTGGTGGAAATGTCCCAAACTTAAACCACTCTGGAGGAAGTGTTTCACCACACTCACGAACATGGGAATCACCCTTCCCAGAACACCAGAGGTGGCCCTCTTGCACTTAGGCACATGTAAATTATCTAGACATTATGGCATTCTATGTATCTACCTTTTCTCAGCTGTCAAACTTTCTATAGCCAGGTCATGGACAAGAGTTAGCCCCCATGCCTGGTCAGATATAGTTTCAATAATGGCATACATTTACTCCATGGAAAAAAAAATCTACTACACTATAGGAAACTCTGACTTTTATGAATTAATATGGACAGATTGGAAGCGCAGCTTTGATACCCTATGGCTCCCTAGTTTTGAGACTTAGGATAGTCCCTTCTGTTATCTAGGAATACCAGCTGTTCCTCACCAGTCTAGCCCGCACGTAAAACTTTTTCACAGCATTTCATTTTTATCATCAAATTTTCTTAGTTGAAAGCAAAACCTAGGTAGGCTCATATGCTAATTTCTAAGCCCTTGAAGTCCGCCTCTTATCTCAATTCATTTGACAGTTTTTCACAGCTTGAGGGCGTTTGTTCACGTGTGCCAAATATACAACATTGTGCTCACGCCAGTGGAGTTACTTATGAGAGGGCACTGATTGTCTAAAATGCAAGACTGTCAAAAGAAGTGAAATAAGGGAGCAGTCTGCAGAGGCTTAAAGGGACAGTCTAGTCAAAATTAAACTTTCATGATTCAGATAGGGAATGCAATTTTAAACAACTTTCCAATTTACTTCTATTATCTAATTTGCTCAATTCTTTAGATATCCTTCGTTGACGAAATAACAATGTACGTGTGAGCCAATCACACAAAGCCTCTAGGTGCAGCAACCAATCAGCAGCTACTGAGCATATCTAGATATGCTTTTCAGCAAGTGATATCAAGAGAATAAAGCAAATTAGATTATAGAAGTAAATTAGAAAGTTGTTTAAAATGACATCACGAAAGAAAAAAAATTGGCTTTCATGTCCCTTTAAATACAAGTAATTGCATAGGTAAAAAGTATATTAATATAATCGTGTTGGTTATGCAAACTGGGGAATGGGTAATAAAGGGATTATCTATATTTTTAAACAATAACAATTCAGAGTAGACTGTCTCTTTAACTGCAAAGGGCTCAAGACACTTTTCTACATTATATAGACAGAAGAAATAGCTGGACTCTCCTTTGACACAGTAAAGAAAAAAAACAAACCCAGTCTCCTACCTTAAAGCCAAAGACACCTCGATAAAACAGAATGCACAAAATCTATTCCCTATTATCTTATGTAGTGATGGTTGGGGATAAAAATAAAAGACAGAATTTCTTTTTTTCTTTTTTGTGTGTGTAGGAAGAACCTATGCACAAAAAACAAGTGTCAGATAACAAGCTGACTGGCTATAGGTAACCTGGAAGTAAGTTAGAAGATAGCTGAGTCACTACAAAAGCTGAAAGCTAAAAAAATAAAATAAAAATGACTGAATGGCTCAACAATGACTCTAAGCTCAAACAACAAAATCCATACAGATAGAAAGAGAAATAAATCAAATAAAAAGAAAAGAGTATATAGAGAAGAAAATGAGAAGATTTTACAGAATTGTGAGACAACATACCCACTAGTGAAGACTTGAAGAAAAAGAGAGAAATAACGTTTTATTGAAATTCAACGATAAACACACAAACTTTACTCCATGCTGGATAAATTGCTGGAAAGCGCACACAGCGTACAGAAGAAATGCCACTTCACATTGCACAAATTATAATTCACAATTCCACAGGCCAATCAAGAATTTTCTCTATTACATGCTAATCAATTATTTCCTCACCAAGCATGTATTTCTTTTTAACCACAAAGCCATTACAGACCATTATAACTCATGCCTGGCTGCCAATAGCAGCAGATGTAATGATAGTAGCTTGTTGGCTGTGTATAATCTTAGGTAGGGTCACCAATGGAGCACTTTATTTGGCAAGAGATACAAGTGCATTAATACTTCAAACTAATATACTCAACACCATTACCAGTTTGAGAGTCCATCACTTCATAAATACACGCAATCCTCTTTAGAGGGGAAAAACAATAGAATTATAATCTATTTTATACCTTTTGAATAAACCTGATAAAAGGCAAACAGTTTTAAAGGATCATAATTGTATGTGCTGATTTCAGACATCTTAATAAAGGATACTGTTTGATGCAATCCACCAATGGCCCATTACAGCAGTCATTGATGATACACTATATGGAATAAAAAAAAAAACAAAGTAAGTAAATCATGACTCACTGAATTTCATAATACGAATATGCACAGTGCTACACAAAATTAATTTCATGAAAACATACGTTTATATATATATTTATATTTATTTTGTACCAAAAACCATCAGCTATAAATATAAATATGTATTTATGAATAAACAAAAATATATTCCTCTATGTGAAGAACATTAGATTTGAAATAATATTTGAGAAAATGCAATTGGGTTTGTACGCGAGTAAAGGCGTTAGGCTTTCTTCCACTTTTCGCTCTCCACTGAAGTATATGGGGGGAATATGTTAACGAAGTCGCAATATTCGAAGTTCAGCTTTTTGCATGCGTCTGAGCAAAAACTTTTTACTTTTAATATGTAATACGATCAAAACACAATGCACGCAAAAAGCCAAAGTCTAGGGGGGTTAACGTGTGAGTGGGGGAGCAAACTACTGCTCCACTCGTAATCTAGTCCTTAATGTGTTATTTGGAAGCTTTGTAATATTTTACGGTACCAAAAAAATAAAAAGTTTGCTTCCTCTCTCAAAGTTGTCAGATATGAAAAAAATACCTGATAGACTTGATTGGCTAAAACAGGATCTGGGATCAGTGAAGGGTCACGCAGCATGCTGTTCAGTATTGGTTTCGTTGCTGAAAAATATAGAGAATACATTATAAATGTATACAATAATATAATAAATGAATTATACAATAGACAAGTTAAAAAAAACTGTTTTACCCCCTAGCTTTAACATTAAGTGCACTAATATTTTTCCTCTCTGGACTATACTGATGATATGTTTCCACCACAGTGTATGTGTATATATATATATATATATATATATATATATATATATATATATATATATATATATATATATATATATAAAAATACACATAAAAATACACATATAAAAATACACATATACATACATAAACATGGATGAATTATTTATATTTATTATTTGTATTTTTTTTTATTTCTTTAAAAAAAATAACAAAACCAAAACCTCCAGCCATTTATACAGAAGACTAACAACGTTACAAGACCAGAATACACACAGTCCAAATGAAGACAGTCATCCCTGCATGTAGGATTTTATTACAAAAATCTCTGCCCATTATTCCAAGGAGTTTGGTTTTGTTGACCTTCGGTTTTAATGCGTCCAAAACTGAGACAGGGCACACGTCAAAACAAAGGAAGGTTCCACTTGTGTCTGGAACAGGGCTGGCTTCCTGCTCTGCTGTGCTAATCACTACCTCCCTCCTGGAAATGCACTCGGGGAATATCAAGGTCACTTCCCCAGAGGTGAATAGGCTATCATCCCTCTTCTGCCAAACATTAAGCGGGTAAAAATGTTTATACAAATGAATATAATGTTAAGAAAAAGAATAAACACTCCATCAAGAAATACTAATTGCAGAGAAGAAGAAAAAACGAAATGATTCAGTTTATTCAATATTGGTGACCAAAGTACATAACTATTTATGTATTAAATGGTTAAATGTACATTGTGCAAAGTTATTATTAGTATTATATTTTAATAAACTACTTTTAATATTTGACATGACTGAACATGCCCACAGTTGTACTAGGAATAAACAACTATGAAACATATGGCACTGGTAACTGACAAAGTGACCTCAGTGTCCTGAAAGCTTGTAGTTGTATTCCCTGTTTGTTAGCCAATAAAGTTATCACCTGTGCATCACTTATATTTTCATATAAGGATGTTTGCTGAGAAAAGTAATGACTAAAGAAATCTAAATGTTCTGTTTTAAATGTATTATGGGAATGAAAAAAACCACCACACAAAGACAAATAACTGTCCTGAGTACTAGTCAGTTATTAATGACAAAATAATGCCCTATTTGCTATCCCGTACATATCACTTTTCGTTGGATTGCTGTTCAGTATGACACATTTTCATTTATGACAGATGTCCTATATCCCTCCCTTGTTAGTTCTGTTTCTGCATGACCATTAGTCTCTACCCTCATTAAAACTATCAATGCCTCAGAACTTTCCCTTGATCAACAGTCCTAGCACCCAGTCCAGATTATCCGCAATGCCTCTGAATCAGCAGTTCATGTCTGAAATTGTGCTTAAAGGGACAGTAAACCTTCAGAAAAAAATAAACTATTTAATGAAACATATATTAAAATGATTTTTCCTAATTATATGTTGTTATTTTTTTTAAGGTTTTAATAGAATAAACTCAATATAAAAACAGAATTTATGTTTACCTGATAAATTACTTTCTCCAACGGTGTGTCCGGTCCACGGCGTCATCCTTACTTGTGGGATATTCTCTTCCCCAACAGGAAATGGCAAAGAGCCCAGCAAAGCTGGTCACATGATCCCTCCTAGGCTCCGCCTACCCCAGTCATTCGACCGACGTTAAGGAGGAATATTTGCATAGGAGAAACCATATGATACCGTGGTGACTGTAGTTAAAGAAAATAAATTATCAGACCTGATTAAAAAACCAGGGCGGGCCGTGGACCGGACACACCGTTGGAGAAAGTAATTTATCAGGTAAACATAAATTCTGTTTTCTCCAACATAGGTGTGTCCGGTCCACGGCGTCATCCTTACTTGTGGGAACCAATACCAAAGCTTTAGGACACGGATGAAGGGAGGGAGCAAATCAGGTCACCTAAATGGAAGGCACCACGGCTTGCAAAACCTTTCTCCCAAAAACAGCCTCAGAAGAAGCAAAAGTATCAAACTTGTAAAATTTGGTAAAAGTGTGCAGTGAAGACCAAGTCGCTGCCCTACATATCTGATCAACAGAAGCCTCGTTCTTGAAGGCCCATGTGGAAGCCACAGCCCTAGTGGAATGAGCTGTGATTCTTTCAGGAGGCTGCCGTCCGGCAGTCTCGTAAGCCAATCTGATGATGCTTTTAATCCAAAAAGAGAGAGAGGTAGAAGTTGCTTTTTGACCTCTCCTTTTACCAGAATAAACAACAAACAAGGAAGATGTTTGTCTAAAATCCTTTGTAGCATCTAAATAGAATTTTAGAGCGCGAACAACATCCAAATTGTGCAACAAACGTTCCTTCTTCGAAACTGGTTTCGGACACAAAGAAGGCACGACTATCTCCTGGTTAATGTTTTTGTTAGAAACAACTTTTGGAAGAAAACCAGGTTTAGTACGTAAAACCACCTTATCTGCATGGAACACCAGATAAGGAGGAGAACACTGCAGAGCAGATAATTCTGAAACTCTTCTGGCAGAAGAAATTGCAACCAAAAACAAAACTTTCCAAGATAATAACTTAATATCAACGGAATGTAAGGGTTCAAACGGAACCCCCTGAAGAACTGAAAGAACTAAGTTGAGACTCCAAGGAGGAGTCAAAGGTTTGTAAACAGGCTTGATTCTAACCAGAGCCTGAACAAAGGCTTGAACATCTGGCACAGCTGCCAGCTTTTTGTGAAGTAACACAGACAAGGCAGAAATCTGTCCCTTCAAGGAACTTGCAGATAATCCTTTTTCCAAACCTTCTTGAAGAAAGGATAGAATCTTAGGAATTTTTACCTTGTCCCAAGGGAATCCTTTAGATTCACACCAACAGATATATTTTTTCCATATTTTGTGGTAAATTCTTCTAGTTACAGGCTTTCTGGCCTGAACAAGAGTATCAATGACAGAATCTGAGAACCCTCGCTTTGATAAGATCAAGCGTTCAATCTCCAAGCAGTCAGTTGGAGTGAGACCAGATTCGGATGTTCGAACGGACCTTGAACAAGAAGGTCTCGTCTCAAAGGTAGCTTCCATGGTGGAGCCGATGACATATTCACCAGATCTGCATACCAAGTCCTGCGTGGCCACGCAGGAGCTATGAAGATCACCGACGCCCTCTCCTGATGGATCCTGGCTACCAGCCTGGGGATGAGAGGAAACGGCGGGAATACATAAGCTAGTTTGAAGGTCCAAGGTGCTACTAGTGCATCTACTAGAGTCGCCTTGGGATCCCTGGATCTGGACCCGTAGCAAGGAACCTTGAAGTTCTGACGAGAGGCCATCAGATCCATGTCTGGAATGCCCCACAGTTGAGTAATTTGGGCAAAGATTTCCGGATGGAGTTCCCACTCCCCCGGATGTAATGTCTGACGACTCAGAAAATCCGCTTCCCAATTTTCCACTCCTGGGATGTGGATTGCAGACAGGTGGCAGGAGTGAGTCTCCGCCCATTGAATGATTTTGGTCACTTCTTCCATCGCCAGGGAACTCCTTGTTCCCCCCTGATGGTTGATGTACGCAACAGTCGTCATGTTGTCTGATTGAAACCGTATGAACTTGGCCTTTGCTAGCTGAGGCCAAGCCTTGAGAGCATTGAATATCGCTCTCAGTTCCAGAATATTTATCGGTAGAAGAGATTCTTCCCGAGACCAAAGACCCTGAGCTTTCAGGGATCCCCAGACCGCGCCCCAGCCCATCAGACTGGCGTCGGTCGTGACAATGACCCACTCTGGTCTGCGGAAGGTCATCCCTTGTGACAGGTTGTCCAGGGACAGCCACCAACGGAGTGAGTCTCTGGTCCTCTGATTTACTTGTATCTTCGGAGACAAGTCTGTATAGTCCCCATTCCACTGAATGAGCATGCACAGTTGTAATGGTCTTAGATGAATGCGCGCAAAAGGAACTATGTCCATTGCCGCTACCATCAAACCTATTACTTCCATGCACTGCGCTATGGAAGGAAGAGGAACGAAATGAAGTGTCCGACAAGAGTTTAGAAGTTTTGTTTTTCTGGCCTCTGTCAGAAAAATCCTCATTTCTAAGGAGTCTATTATTGTTCCCAAGAAGGGAACCCTTGTCGACGGAGATAGAGAACTCTTTTCCACGTTCACTTTCCATCCGTGACATCTGAGAAAGGCCAGGACTATGTCCGTGTGAGCCTTTGCTTGAGGAAGGGACGACGCTTGAATCAGAATGTCGTCCAAGTAAGGTACTACTGCAATGCCCCTTGGTCTTAGCACCGCTAGAAGGGACCCTAGTACCTTTGTGAAAATCCTTGGAGCAGTGGCTAATCCGAAAGGAAGCGCCACGAACTGGTAATGCTTGTCCAGGAATGCGAACCTTAGGAACCGATGATGTTCCTTGTGGATAGGAATATGTAGATACGCATCCTTTAAATCCACCGTGGTCATAAATTGACCTTCCTGGATGGAAGGAAGAATTGTTCGAATGGTTTCCATTTTGAACGATGGAACCTTGAGAAACTTGTTTAAGATCTTGAGATCTAAGATTGGTCTGAACGTTCCCTCTTTTTTGGGAACTATGAACAGATTGGAGTAGAACCCCATCCCTTGTTCTCCTAATGGAACAGGATGAATCAATCCCATTTTTAACAGGTCTTCTACACAATGTAAGAATGCCTGTCTTTTTATGTGGTCTGAAGACAATTGAGACCTGTGGAACCTCCCCCTTGGGGGAAGCCCCTTGAATTCCAGAAGATAACCTTGGGAGACTATTTCTAGTGCCCAAGGATCCAGAACATCTCTTGCCCAAGCCTGAGCGAAGAGAGAGAGTCTGCCCCCCACCAGATCCGGTCCCGGATCGGGGGCCAACATTTCATGCTGTCTTGGTAGCAGTGGCAGGTTTCTTGGCCTGCTTTCCCTTGTTCCAGCCTTGCATTGGTCTCCAGGCTGGCTTGGCTTGAGAAGTATTACCCTCTTGCTTAGAGGACGTAGCACTTGGGGCTGGTCCGTTTCTACGAAAGGGACGAAAATTAGGTTTATTTTTGGCCTTGAAAGACCTATCCTGAGGAAGGGCGTGGCCCTTACCCCCAGTGATATCAGAGATAATCTCTTTCAAGTCAGGGCCAAACAGCGTTTTCCCCTTGAAAGGAATGTTAAGGAGTTTGTTCTTGGAAGACGCATCAGCTGACCAAGATTTCAACCAAAGCGCTCTGCGCGCCACAATAGCAAACCCAGAATTCTTTGCCGCTAACCTAGCCAATTGCAAAGTGGCGTCTAGGGTGAAAGAATTAGCCAATTTGAGAGCACGGATTCTGTCCATAATCTCCTCATAAGGAGGAGAATCACTATCGATCGCCTTTACTAGCTCATCGAACCAGAAACACGCTGCTGTAGTGACAGGGACAATGCATGAAATTGGTTGTAGAAGGTAACCCTGCTGAACAAACATCTTTTTAAGCAAACCTTCTAATTTTTTATCCATAGGATCTTTGAAAGCACAACTATCTTCTATGGGTATAGTGGTGCGTTTGTTTAAAGTAGAAACCGCTCCCTCAACCTTGGGGACTGTCTGCCATAAGTCCTTTCTGGGGTCGACCATAGGAAACAATTTTTTAAATATGGGGGGAGGGACGAAAGGTATACCGGGCCTTTCCCATTCTTTATTTACAATGTCCGCCACCCGCTTGGGTATAGGAAAAGCTTCTGGGAGCCCCGGGACCTCTAGGAACTTGTCCATTTTACATAGTTTCTCTGGGATGATCAAATTCTCACAATCATCCAGAGTGGATAATACCTCCTTAAGCAGAGCGCGGAGATGTTCCAACTTAAATTTAAATGTAATCACATCGGGTTCAGCTTGTTGAGAAATTTTCCCTGAATCTGAAATTTCTCCCTCAGACAAAACCTCCCTGGCCCCCTCAGACTGGTGTAGGGGCATTTCAGAACCATTATCATCAGCGTCCTCATGCTCTTCAGTATCTAAAACAGAGCAGTCGCGCTTACGCTGATAAGTGGGCATTTTGGCTAAAATGTTTTTGATAGAATTATCCATTACAGCCGTTAATTGTTGCATAGTAAGGAGTATTGGCGCGCTAGATGTACTAGGGGCCTCCTGAGTGGGCAAGACTCGTGTAGACGAAGGAGGGAATGATGCAGTACCATGCTTACTCCCCTCACTTGAGGAATCATCTTGGGCATCATTTTCAGTGTCACATAAATCACATTTATTTAAATGAGAAAGAACCCTGGCTTCCCCACATTCAGAACACAGTCTATCTGGTAGTTCAGACATGTTAAACAGGCATAAACTTGATAACAAAGTACAAAAAACGTTTTAAAATAAAACCGTTACTGTCACTTTAAATTTTAAACTGAACACACTTTATTACTGCAATTGCGAAAAAATATGAAGGAATTGTTCAAAATTCACCAAAATTTCACCACAGTGTCTTAAAGCCTTAAAAGTATTGCACACCAAATTTGGAAGCTTTAACCCTTAAAATAACGGAACCGGAGCCGTTTTTAACTTTAACCCCTTTACAGTCCCTGGTATCTGCTTTGCTGAGACCCAACCAAGCCCAAAGGGGAATACGATACCAAATGACGCCTTCAGAAAGTCTTTTCTATGTATCAGAGCTCCTCACACATGCGACAGCATGTCATGCCTCTCAAAAACAAGTGCGCAATACCGGCGCGAAAATGAGGCTCTGCCTATGATTAGGGAAAGCCCCTAAAGAATAAGGTGTCTAAAACAGTGCCTGCCGATATTATTTTACCAAAATACCCAGATTAAATGATTCCTCAAGGCTAAATATGTGTAATATATGAATCGATTTAGCCCAGAAAATGTCTACAGTCTTAATAAGCCCTTGTGAAGCCCTTATTTACTGTCTGAATAAAAATGGCTTACCGGATCCCATAGGGAAAATGACAGCTTCCAGCATTACATCGTCTTGTTAGAATGTGTCATACCTCAAGCAGCAAAAGACTGCTCACTGTTCCCCCAACTGAAGTTAATTCCTCTCAACAGTCCTGTGTGGAACAGCCATGGATTTTAGTAACGGTTGCTAAAATCATTTTCCTCTTACAAACAGAAATCTTCATCTCTTTTCTGTTTCAGAGTAAATAGTACATACCAGCACTATTTTAAAATAACAAACTCTTGATTGAATAATAAAAACTACAGTTAAACACTAAAAAACTCTAAGCCATCTCCGTGGAGATGTTGCCTGTACAACGGCAAAGAGAATGACTGGGGTAGGCGGAGCCTAGGAGGGATCATGTGACCAGCTTTGCTGGGCTCTTTGCCATTTCCTGTTGGGGAAGAGAATATCCCACAAGTAAGGATGACGCCGTGGACCGGACACACCTATGTTGGAGAAATTCCCTATTTTGCACTTCCTCCGTTTACCTAATTATGCAAAGCCATTCACGGATGGCTCTACATACAGCCCTCCGGAGCGCGCACCTCCATATTTAATCCCATGATTGCTTTCTTTTAGCAAGGCTGTCAGTAGGAATAGTATTTGTCTGTGTCTCTAACATATTCACGTGATCGCTACTCTTGGTGCACAAATGAGTAGTGTTTAGCAAGTGCACATTCTTTTTTACAAGCTTCACAATAAAGAGACGTGTATGCTTTAGCGCCAGTGCACGTGTCCGTGATTGCGCATTGCTGCTTAGTATATTCACTTAGCTAATTTGAATAATCAATCTCATCGGTCAATTGCTTAGAGCCATTTCAGTGACTGTCTGCCGGGGCTGTCTGCTAATGAGAGATAGCAGCATGAAGCAGTTTAAACAAAACAGAAAAAGTATGGTAATTTATATACACACGCAATGTATTATCTAGGTACTTATAACAGAATATTAGTTGTTAAAATACACCGTTTTATGACCCTTTAACTACTTTCACAGAACATTTAAAGTAGGGGTGTTTATTCAGATCCTTTGTTAGAATCCAAATGGGTAAGAAGGCATAAGCTTGTGGGATTCGGCTCTTTTTATAGCAGCATTTGTTCTTGTGAAAGTTCAACACACTAGGGTCTGTACAAATCTAGCCTATGCTTTTCCTTCTCTGGTTCTTCTACCAAGAGTGATTGCCAGAATCAGGCAAGAGGAGGCACCAGTAATTCTGATTGTTCCGGCTTAGTCTTGTAAGGTTTGGTATGCAGATATGGTTCAGATGTCCAGTTTTCCACCTTGGTCACATCCTCTGCGTCGAGATCTTTGGTCTCGAGGTCTTTATTTCCATCAGAAACTCAAGTCTCTAAGCTTGATGACATGGAGATTGAAGGGCTAGTTCTTAATACAGGCCCATAAGCCAGTGACCAGGAAGATGTATCATAAGGTCTGGAGGGACTTTATTCTTCGGTATATGGATCATGTTTTTCTTGCATTCTTTTAGAATTCCTAGGATTTTGCAGGATGGTTTAAATAAAGGGTTTATCAGCCTGTTCTTTGAAGGGTCAGATTTCTGCTCTTTATTTTCTTTCACAAGAAGAATTCTAATCTTCCTGACATTCATGGGTTTTTTCAGACCTTGGCCAGAATCAAGCCAGTTATTTAAACATTTTCTCCTCCTTGGAGAATAGAAAGTGGATATTAAGCTTCTTGGAAGGTTTTGTTTCTTTTGGCTGCTAGAAGAGTCTTTGGGTTATCTGTGATCCACGTTATCTTCATTTTCATTAGGATAAGGCAGATTTGAAGTGGTGTATACCAATATTATAAATCAGGAAATGTGTTGTCCCTTCTTTATGTCTTAATCCCAAGAATTCTTCAAAAAGGCTTCTTCATAAATTAGATTCTGTAGGAGCGTTGATGTATTACATAGATGCTGCTAGGATTTCAGAAAACCTCTAGTTTGTTTGTTCACTTTTCTGGTTCCAGGAAAGCGCAGAAAGCTTCTGTTGTTTCTTTGGCTTCTTGGTAGCAACTTTTGATCCAGGCCAGTCTCCACCAAAACAGATTAGTTCTCATTGTACCAGATCAGTTGTCACTTCTTTTAAGAATGAGGCTTCAGTTGACCAAATTTGCAAGGCAGCTACTTAGTCTTCTTTGCAAACTTTTGATGTTTTAGCTTCTTCTGTAGGAAATGCTCAAGTTAAATATGTTTTTTTTGCCTGTTGGTCATTTCTAACTGTATATAAAAAAAAAAAAGTTATACCATGTTTTTAATTTAGGTTGTGGATTTAGTTTTTCAGTGAAAAAGGATGTTATTTTTATCCCTCCCTTATTTCTCTTTACTCATGGACTCCAAAGCTTGGGTATTCGTACCCAGGAGTAAAAGATTGTGGACTCTCACCACCTGTATGAAAGAAAACAATTTATGCTTACCTGATAATTTAATTTTTTTTCATGGTGGTGAGAGTCCATGAGACCCCTCCCTGTTTTATTTATGGTGATGTTTAACGCCCAAAAAGACACAGGCCTACCCGCAGGACCAGCCAAACGGAGCCCTATATTTCAAAAACTGGGAAAGATCTCAAACAAATGACAATCAGGAGATTACTTCATCCCCACATGTCTAATGAGGTGCACCATTCGAATTAGCAGACTGAAAATCCCCATATCTGGTAACGATAGGGTCATTCATCAATAACTGAAAAACATGTCTGAGCAATACCCGAAGGTGTGCAATCCTGTAACGAAAGGCACAACACTCAGGGACAGTTACACCGCCGGGGGAACTGTAGAGGCCCTCCCCAAGGCGAAAGGTCCGGGACAATAGGGCACGAGCACATTCTCAAAGAAACGTCTGGACTCTGCAGACGAACAATCTCCAACATTATGTGGAAGCGAAAACGTGCTGCAACCTCCGGGGGGAACACGCCACCCTGCATGAATGAATCACAAACTGGGTTACCCGCATGTGTAGAAATATGAATTGGTAGGGAAATCGCCTCTCGGAGGACAGGACCCCCAGAGGCGGCTGGCTCAGCAGTCCCTTGATTCCCCGAGCCTGAGAAACCAGGCACTCTGAAATGGCATACGGAACAAAACTGTTTGACATTTGTCAATGAGGCCAATCCGGATTCGTCACCAAACACAGAATCTGAAATCAAAATAGTCTCGGTATCAGAATCCTCCGTAACTGAATCTGAAAAGAGCACAGTCTCAGCATCTGAATCCTCCATAACTGGATAGAGGAAATATCAATATGGACGAAAGTATGAAAACAAAAACGGCACCTGACACCTACAATGGCTGGGGCACTCACCACCTCCTATGACCAAACCCCTGCGGACTAGAATATCTCTTTCGCCACACAGTCAGGAATGCCGAAATGGGGAACGGAACGTAATCACGCCCGAACACAAGGTGAACCGAATAGTAAAAAAAAGTGCACCCAACCAAAAGGCTGCGTCACTTCAAAAGGCCTCAAAGTTCCATCCACGAGCCCATAAACATCACACATAAGCAGGTTGAATCACATAACAGATATGATTATAAACCCCCCTGTTCAATAACCCTCCTCAGGAGATATTAACCCTTGATTCCAAAATACTAATAGAGACTCACTGAGACCCTTATGTCATATAATTAAACCCGCAAAGGTGTGTAACCTCTCGGGAAAACATTCACATTGCAGTACAGTGACGATAAAGTAAAATGAAACGATCTTACCGGAATGGAACAGGAACACTGCATTTCAAGTGTGACGAACAGTGGCATCGCCTCTGCCATGCACACGAGAGAAGGAAGCAGGCAGCGGAGCGAAGTTCGACAACGCCGATTGCTTGAGCTGTTAATATGAGTTGGGATGGTTTCGCAGAAAGTCTCTACCTGCATCTCTGGACTCTAACTTTCATCCAAGCCCTCACTTAGAGACTGACAGGACTACTTAAAACTCCTGTCCCATGCCGAAGAGTACTACTCTCCATAAGAGACAAAAAATGAAAAATTTAAAATTCTGACACATCTCTGCCATCCTCCTGGGACGAAAGGCAAAGAATGACTGGGGGATGAGGGGAGTGGGAGGAGTATTTAAGCCTTTGGCTGGGTTGTCTTTGCCTCTTCCTGGTGGCCAGGTTCTTATTTCCCAAAAGCAATGAATGCAGCTGTGGACTCTTTCCATTTAAGAAGAGAACAAGATAAATAGTGGGATAAAGATGTGCAAACTAAAATAGACCACCGAAGAAAGCACTATTGTTAAAAAAAAAAAGTCCAAAATACACAGAACAGATTTTCTCTATGAAAAATCAAGAACAAAAACCTCCAGGATAACAACTGTATGTCCATAGTATACACAGTTTCGAATGGAGGAAATTGGAAAACCCTTAGAAATCAAGTTCCAATCCCATAGAGGATTTGACTCTAACCAAAATCTGATGAACAAATGCTGGACAATCTGGAAGACGAGCAATCTTCCATTACAATAAACCTGAAAATGCAAAATACGACCCTGTAGAGCGCTGCCCGATAAACAGTTATCTAAGAAATTGTAAAATTCTGAGATCTGACAGAATGCCATACCTAGAAGTAAATTTTACTAGTGAATGGCTTACGAACCGAAATAAAGTATCCATTAGAGTAAGCGAAATCACTTTGGAACTAAGCATTCAGACAAGTTGAGATACTGAAGATCAAGCTAAAAAACAAAACAAATGTGCACATCACACTGACATACCTTAACCAAGAAAACATGTGCCAATCAGAGATCCGAAAGGGAGCGGGGACAAAAAATCATTACATATATACAAAACAACTTATATTAAAACATCATGCCTTAAATTGGTCTAAGCATTAAGCCCAAGATTAAAAAACAACCTGATGAATTAGCAGCTATATCAGAAGACACCTATTTTAGGGAGTTTTTTTTTTATAACCAGTAACCTAACTTTAAATAAAAGGATTGAGGTCAAATTCCCTATTCATTCCTTTAGGATGCATTGTATCTTGCATCCAAATCCATTTTGCCTTCTTATAAAAATGTCTGTCACCTCCTCTTGCTTTTTTTTTTTTTTTAAACATTTTATTAAATTATTTCAAGTATTACAACATAATGGGTACAATGGGCCTGCTCACCTCTATAAGCAGTGCGGAGGACACTACTGCACAACCTCAGCGCCGCCATCTCTGTCTAAGGTTAACGTATCCACGCCTGTATAAACCTTCTCGCTATTTCTTTATTCCAAAATACACAGACTAGCTGTATGAAAGAAATAACAAATCTTATTTCAAGGAATCTTCATGCTTCTTACCTAAACTGTGATATCCCTCATGGTTTTGTTCAATCACATTGTATTGGTGCTAGAGCCAGCAGATTGGGAGCGGAGTTCATCCTTGGAGCTAACGGACCCTATCTTGTGACTGTGACGTCACACGCTACCTGGTGGAGGAAACCCCATTGTGGTGTCTGCTTGTTGTTTGCAGTTGATCCCCCTTACCGTTGCTGTGCCTGGTGTGTCTCGCTGGAGGGACCGGTATTCTCCAGTCTGCCACAAGCGCACTACAAGTAGTGCCCATCCAAATGTGAGTTGCCACTTGTCACCATGTCGTTTTTTTCTCTATTTAGACATACTCGCCCTATGAGGTGCCTCTTATCTTTTTCTGTTGTTATAGCCTTTGCGGGATTCAGGATCCCTTCATCTGAGTGACGACTCATTGGGTGCACTATGATATGAGACTGTTCTTATACAGTGGACATTACTTTTCTATTGTTTGTTTTTTTGTGATCATTACACATTTTGTTATATTTTTTGTACTATATAGTGAGCGCCCCCTATATATATATCATTCCTGTATGGGAGCTAGCCTTGTACAGGTTAATACATATACTTTCCTTTTGGTTTATAAAGAGATAGTCCAAATGTCTATGGCCTAGATTTTGAGTTTGGCGGTAGCCGTGAAAACCAGCGTTAGAGGCTCCTAACGCTGGTTTTAGGCTACCGCCGGTATTTGGAGTCAGTCAAAAAAGTGTCTAACGCTCACTTTTCAGCCGCGACTTTTCCATACCGCAGATCCCCTTACGTCAATTGTGTTTCCTATCTTTTCAATGGGATCTTTCTAACTCCGGTATTTAGAGTCGTTTCTGAAGTGAGCGTTAGAAATCTAACAACAAAACTCCAGCCGCAGAAAAAAGTCAGTAGTTAAGAGCTTTCTGGGCTAACGCTGGTTCATAAAGCTCTTAACTACTGTGCCCTAAAGTACACTAACACCCATAAACTACCTATGTACCCCTAAACCGAGGCCCCCCCACATCGCCGACACTCGATTAAATTTTTTTAACCCCTAATCTGCCGACCGCCACCTACGTTATCCTTATGTACCCCTAATCTGCTGCCCCTAACACCGCCGACCCCTATATTATATTTATTAACCCCTAATCTGCCCCCCACAACGTCGCCGCCAGCTACCTACACTTATTAACCCCTAATCTGCCGTCCGCACGCCGCCGTCAGCTACATTATAGCTATGTACCCCTAATCTGCTGCCCTAACATCGCCGACCCCTATATTATATTTATTAACCCCTAACCTGCCCCCCACAACGTCGCCGCCACCTACCTACAATAATTAACCCCTAATCTGCCGACCGCAAAGAGCCGCCACCTACATTATAGCTATGTACCCCTAATCTGCTGCCCCTAACACCGCCGACCCCTATATTATAATTATTAACCCCTAATCTGCCCTCCCTAATATCGCCGACACCTAACTTCAATTATTAACCCCTAATCTGCCGACCGAATCTCGCCACTATTCTAATAAATGTATTAACCCCTAAAGCTAAGTCTAACCCTAACACTAACACCCCCCTAAGTTAAATATAATTTAAATCTAACGAAATAAATTAACTCTTATTAAATAAATTATTCCTATTTAAAACTAAATACTTACCTGTAAAATAAACCCTTATATAGCTACAATATAAATCATAATTATATTATAGCTATTTTAGGATTTATATTTATTTTACAGGTAACTTTGTATTTATTTTAACCAGGTACAATAGCTATTAAATAGTTAAGAACTATTTAATAGCTAAAATAGTTAAAATAATTACAAAATGACCTGTAAAATAAATCCTAACCTAATTTACAATTAAACCTAACACTACACGATCAATAAATAAATTAATTAAAATACCTACAATTACCTACAATTAAACCTAACACTACACTATCAATAAATTAATTAAATACAATACCTACAAATAACTACAATGAAATAAACTAACTAAAGTACAAAAAATAAAAAAGAACTAAGTTACAAAAAATAAAAAAATATTTACAAACATAAGAAAAATATTACAACAATTTTAAACTAATTACTCCTACTCTAAGCCCCCTAATAAAATAACAAAGCCCCCCAAAATAAAAAATGCCCTACCCTATTCTAAATTACAAAAGTTCAAAGCTCTTTTACCTTACCAGCCCTGAACAGGGCCCTTTGCGGGGCATGCCCCAAGAAATTCAGCTCTTTTTCCTGTAAAAAAACACATACAATACCCCCCCCAACATTACAACCCACCACCGACATACCCCTAATCTAACCCAAACCCCCCTTAAATAAACCTAACACTAAGCCCCTGAAGATCTTCCTACCTTGCCTTCCCCTCACCGGGTATCACACCGATCCGCCCTGGCTCCGATATCTTCATCTAAGCCCAAGCGGGGGCTAGACATCCATCATCCGACGGCTGAAGAAGTCCAGAAGAGGCTCCAAAGTCTTCATCCTATCCGGGAAGAAGAGTAGATCCGGACCGGCAACCATCTTCTTCCAAGCGGCATCTTCTATCTTCATCCGATGAGGACCGGCTCCATCTTGAAGACCTCCACCGCGGACCCATCTTCTTCCGACGACGACTTCCCGACGAATGACGGTTCCTTTAAGGGACGTCATCCAAGATGGCGTCCCTCGAATTCCGATTGCCTGATAGGATTCTATCAGCCAATCGGAATAAAGGTAGGAAAATTCTGATTGGCTGATGGAATCAGCCAATCAGAATCAAGTTCAATCTGATTGGCTGATCCGATCAGCCAATCAGATTGAGCTCGCATTCTATTGGCTGATCGGAACAGCCAATCGGATTAAACTTGATTCTGATTGGCTGATTTATTAGGGGGCTTTGAACTTTTGTAATTTAGAATAGGGTAGGGCATTTTTTTTATTTTGGTGGGCTTTGTTATTTTATTAGGGGGCTTAGAGTAGGTGTAATTAGTTTAAAATTGTTGTAATATTTTTCTTATGTTTGTAAATATTTTTTTATTTTTTGTAACTTAGTTATTTTTTATTTTTTGTACTTTAGTTAGTTTATTTAATTGTAGTTATTTGTAGGTATTGTATTTAATTAATTTATTGATAGTGTAGTGTTAGGTTTAATTGTAGATAATTGTAGGTATTTTATTTAATTAATTTATTGATAGTGTAGTGTTAGGTTTAATTGTAACTTAGGTTAGGATTTATTTTACAGGTAATTTTGAAATTATTTTAACTATTTTAGCTATTAAATAGTTCTTAACTATTTAATAGCTATTGTACCTGGTTAAAATAAATACAAAGTTACCTGTAAAATAAATATAAATCCTAAAATAGCTATAATATAATTATAATTTATATTGTAGCTATATTAGGATTTATTTTACAGGTAAGTATTTAGCTTTAAATAGGAATCATTTATTTAATAAGAGTTAATTAATTTCGTTAGATTTAAACTATATTTAACTTAGGGGGGTGTTAGTGTTAGGGTTAGACTTAGCTTTAGGGGTTAATACATTTATTAGAATAGCGGTGAGCTCCAGTCGGCAGATTAGGGGTTAATGTTTGAAGTTAGGTGTCGGCGATGTTAGGGAGGGCAGATTAGGGGTTAATACTATTTATTATAGGGTTAGTGAGGCGGTTTAGGGGTTAATAACTTTATTATAATAGCGGTGCGGTCCGCTCGGCAGATTAGGGGTTAATAAGTGTAGGCAGGTGGAGGCGACGTTGTGGGGGGCAGATTAGGGGTTAATAAATATAATATAGGGGTCGGCGATGTTAGGGCAGCAGATTAGGGGTACATAGGGATAATGTAAGTAGCGGCGGTTTACGGAGCGGCAGATTAGGGGTTAATAATAATATGCAGGGGTCAGCGATAGTGGGGGCGGCAGATTAGGGGTTAATAAGTGTAAGGTTAGGGGTGTTTAGACTCTGGGTACATGTTAGAGTGTTAGGTGCAGACGTAGGAAGTGTTTCCCCATAGCAAACAATGGGGCTGCGTTAGGAGCTGAACGCGGCTTTTTTGCAGGTGTTAGATTATTTTTCAGCTCAAACAGCCCCATTGTTTTCTATGGGGGAATCGTGCACGAGCACGTTTTTGAAGCTGGCCGCTTCCGTAAGCAACTCTGGTATCGAGAGTTGCAGTGGCGTTAAATATGCTCTACACTCCTTTTTTGGAGCCTAACGCAGCCATTCTGTGGACTCTCAATACCAGAGTTATTTTAAAGGTGCGGCCAGAAAAAAGCCAGCGTTAGCTACGCGAGTCGTTACCGACAAAACTCTAAATCTAGCCGTAAATGTTTTAGTGGGCGATGAGAAGAAAGGGTAATCTCGCTTATCCCCATTAAAATACCGCCAGGTATTGTATAAGTTGTGTTCTCTTAACTTTCGCCATAAAAAGTAGGCTGTTCTCTGGGAGACTCTAGACTTGGGATTAGAGCTATCTAGGAAAGGTTGTATTGGCAAGTTAAAGTCTCCTCCTAGTATTATAACTCCTTTAGAGAAATCGAATAGTTTTTGAAACATCATACGGAAGAAGGGGGTATGCTTAACGTTTGGTGCATAAATGCTTACTCCTCTTTTTTGTTGTGAGAATGAAATATGGTAGTGTTGCGTGAAGTGTGGGCCAAAGTACCTAGGTTCTTTATTTTTTTTAAAGTGGGTTTCTTGTAGAAATAATATATCCGCTCAACGTTTGTGCATGTACAATATGGCTATTCAGCGTTTTTGGGGAGAGTTAAATCCTTGGACATTCTGGGAAAATATTGTTTAGGTTATGAGCCGTAATGATTAGTATTTAGTGAGGAAACATCTAGCGGGGGTAGTGTGCAGATATATCAGTAACAATGCAGACTTGAAAAATATAGTAATAAGCAATCAGTATAATAAACAAGTCATAGTTTAAATTGCAGTACATGTTGCTATATTGAATGTTTAACCCATTGTGTACCTGGAACAATTCAAAACAGAGTTTACTTGATAACTTTAAAAGACATACAACAAAAACAATATGTATAACAAGTATTGTTATACAACATATGAACATTGTGAACAATATTTATAATATAAAGAAGGTGGGACATTAGCTTGGGTGACCTTTGATAAACTTAAGTTAAGTAATAGGGTCTCGTGGATCTGTTCTTTAAGGTATTAGTAGTCATAACAAAAGATAAACTTTAGGTTAGACAGTGTACTGATATATAACTCAAACCTTAATAATGTAAGAGGATACATCTGGTTTTAGAGTTTCTGAATTCGAGGCTGATTCCTCCCCAGAGGTTGTGGATTTAGAGGTAGCAGGTTTCTTGTATTCTTTGGGTGCAGGGGTAGAACTGGGTGATGATTTCCCCTTTTTCCTTGGGGATATTACTTCCCAATTTTCTGAATTTTTTCTCCTTGGATTTTCCATTTTGTCCTGTTTAGATGTGGTCTGTAGAGTAGGCATCTCTGGGGTGGGGGGGGGGGTTCAATGTCCAGCATCTTACAGAATTGGTAAACTTCTGAGGGTCCTAAGCAAAATACCCTTCGGTTGTTGTGGATGACCAGCAGTTGAAAAGGGAATCCCCATCTGTATGGAATTTTCTTGTTTCGTAGAAGAACAGTTAGGGGGGAAAGTTCCTTCCTTTTCTGTAGTGTTCTGATTGATAAGTCAGCATAGAATTACAACACTACTCCTCGGAATCTTATAGGTTGCTTCTTCCTAGTAGCAGCCATTATATTTTCTTTTTCCTGGAATTTTTTTATTTTAACTATGATGTCCCTTGGTGGATCTTTATCCGGATGCCTTGGTGTAAGGGCTCTGTGTGCTCTCACCCATTGAATATTTGCTGCATTGCGATCGTCTAAGAGGTGAGTAAATAGAGAAGAGAGATACACTGGAAGGTCTTTTGGTAATACAGATTCTGCAGCTCCACGAATCCTTATATTTTTTTCTCCTACTGTTCTCAAAATCCTTGAATCCTTATATTTTTTTCTCCTACTCCTGTTCTCAAGATCCTCCAGTTTATCCTGTAGAGAGAATATCATTTTTGATTGCTGGTCTATTTTCCCTTGCACAGATGTAAGATCTTCACGTATTATGTCACCTTGATCTTCTAGGGCCTCCACCCTGAAACCCAGTGTGTGCATATCTTGTTTGAGTTCTTCACGCATACACGCTCGCACAATTTTAGCTAATTCCTGTGTAGATGCTAACGAAGAAAGTATATGCCTGGGTATTTGTGTTTGTTCTGATGAAGCTGGCTTTTCAGGGCTCTGTGGGGGGTTAATCTGTGGCGGAGGAGAGCTAGTGATGCTTGGATGTTCTGGTGTTTTCTGTTCCGCAGGATTAAAAAAGGAACTCACTAGCTGTCCTTTGGTGGGAGGATTATGTGTAGTTTTTATAGGTTTTACTCCATTTTTAGTAGTCATTTTCTAGGTGAAGTGCAGTGCGGTCAGGAGAGAAGGAAAAGGATAGGTCTTTCAAGCCTTCTTTTAGTCCTGCAATTCCAGTATATGGTTAGTGTCCAGAAACAGACCTGGTACAATGTGAGAAAGTTGCACTATCTGGACTTTGGAGTTTTGTATGATTTCCCACAATCTCTATAAGTCGTTTTATGTGAATCTATGGTTATCTGTAATGCAGGGTACTAACCGCTTATCTTCTGTTATATTTATCTGCCTTCTCTTAAATATGGCTCTGTCTCTGAGGTTATATTGCGTTTAATAACAGCTTACCAAGTGTGGGGGTCTTTCGTTTTGCGAGACTCCTCTAGTTCCGTTATGGCTGTGTAGCTGCGGTCACGTGGTTCACTGGTGCAGACTTCTTAGGCTGCTATGGTGAGATGAAGTCGCTGTCCAGCTCTTCAGGAGGCGATCGTAGTCTGGGCAGAACCGGAGAGTTTGCGGGGAACAGCTCAGTGTGGTCTAGTCATCCGGCTCCTCCGCTATAGTGGAGTGTCCTATGATTATAACCTCTGGTGTGTGCTTCAGTAGGCCAGAGTTTTAGGCAGCCATCTTAGCAGCGGCCAGCCCCGCACCTCTTGCTTTTTTATTTGCCCCAACCAAAAGTGGTTGGGGGATCAGAGGTGATCAAGATGGGGATTCCTAATACTACATTTATATTGGCCAATTCGGTCTCAAACCCGCTGGGTTGTCTCTCCAATATATAAAAGACCAAATGGGCATTTAAGGGCATGATGAGTTGCAGGTATAAAAAAAACTCTTATCTTATATTTTTTAACACTATATGGATCTCTGATCCTTTAATAACACTATAGCAATGAGCACAACCCAAACTAGGGTATCTTAGGCTTAGCAAAAAAGGGAACATTACCACTTGGTGAGGTTACTGCCCTCATTAATTTCCGACTGTAAGATCTACCTTTGCAATAAGCAGCCCTAGGTGTCTCATTTAATTTTTTTTTTTATTTCTGGATATGTATCTTGCAGTATGTGACAATTTTTAATTAATCAGGTTGTTTTTTAATCTTGGGCTTAATGTTTAAACCAATTATGTGCATAATAGGTTAATATAAGTTGGTATATATGTGAGGATTATTTGTCCCCGCCCCCTTGTGGTTCATAATTTATTGGTTAAGTTATATCAGTGTAATGTGCACATTGTATTTTTAGCTTCACAAAGGGGCAGGAGCCCGAAACGTTGCTTGTTTATAAAGTTTCTTCACCTTTATGAGAGTACAACTTTTGCCTTTTTTATACTGAAAATTTAGGTAAAAGAGAGGAAGATGCCACACAAGATAGCTGGTTATCTGAACCAGATCGGCATACCATGTCCTATATGGCCAAGCAGGGGCAATTAAAATTGCTGAAATTCATTCCCGTTTGATCCGCACAATCACCCTTGGAAAGAAAACAATGATGGAAATAGATAAAAAGCTAGAGAATTTATTATGCTTGAAGATCTCTTGATCTTGATCCATATTTGGGAAGATTGTGATTCAAGCAAGATGGCATCAAGTTGGTCTCCGAGTGATCCCAGCAAAAATGCTAACTGCCTGCAGTCTCTTGATTGAGGGACCTCTTGCCCAATTGTAGAACCTAACATTTCAGATAATTAGTTTCTCAATTGTTGCCCTTGGGAATTCAAATTCCTGAGGTGGCATAATGATAAGCTTCTGCCAATATAGTATGCGAAAAACCTCAATTTTTGCTGTAGCTCTGCGATAAACTCCATTTTGGACCATAATTATTTTTGTTTCGAGAAGATTTTCAATGGGCAAATTTAAGGGACCGCCTTGGGAACCATCATGGCGCCCTCATATGCTAATTTGTATATGGCAATGTTTGAAGAACAGTTGATTTGGAACAACAATCCATTCTATATGAATATCGTCAGATATTTCAGATATATTGACGATATTATTATTGTTTGGCATGGTGATAACGAGAAAGAAGAATTTGTGAAATACATAAATAATAATGAATTAAATTTGACCTTTACAGAGAAAATCTCAAAGGATAAAATATTTCTATATGTTGAATTATTTGTAGACAGTGGTTCTAATACAGTTATGGTCAAAAAATTTAGGAAATTGACAGATAGCAATGGATTTTTAAATGCCAAAAGTGGGCACCTCAAAAAATGGAAAGAAAATATTCCATTTGGGCAGTTTCGTAGAATCCGCCGCAACTGCACAAGGTTACAAGATTTTAATGAGGAAACAGATGTTTTACAACAAAATATTTTGGAGAAAGAGTATGATACTAATTTGGTAGTAGAGGCACGTCATAACAAAAATAATAACGATAATCAGGAATCTGAGCAAAATAATACAGTGAGATTCATCACAACTTACAGTGAAGGGGCAGGCTTTATTAGAAAAGTCCTCTACAAACATTGAGGAATTTTAAAAGCAGGCCCTATCCTGAAATATGAATAAGTAATTGATGATAAACCACAGGTAATTTTTTTAAAGTTGCAATTCAGCTCCATCCAAACTAAAGGGGCCTAATAGAAACAGTGATAAAAAATCTGGCACCCTGGATCAGTGGGTTACAGGCAGACCAGGAACTTTCAAATGTGGTCGTAGCAATTGCTGCATGTGTGATCATCTGACAAACCGATGCAGAATTGGAACAACACCAAGACTGTACCAATCAAATGTAAAGGCACATGCAACACCACCTTTGTAGTTTACGGTCTGACTTGTAGCTGTGGCAAGATTTATGTGGGGAGAACAAAGAGGAAAATAAAGGGACAGAGTTATGAACATATTAATAACATCAAGATAGGCCTACAAACTCATAGTGTATCTGAACACTTTAGATCCCTGTAGTTTACAAATTAGTATTTTGGAGGTTATACCTCCAGGGGAGAATCCACATCAAAGGCTCATTACCCTTAGACAAAGGGAAACAAGATGGATTCAGGAATTAGACAGCCTCTCCCCTAGATGGCTAAACGTTGATCTAGATTGATAGGCGTTCATGATCTAATATTTTCTCGCTTTCTGGAGGGTGCATGTTCCCGTATCTGAGTATATTAGAATAGGGTTTTTCAGGAACACTCAAATATAGTCTAGAATTATTGTGTTTAACAGAGTATTTAGGGGAGTTTAGTTTTTTTGTTTTGTTTAGTAGATGTATTCTCTATGTCATTTTAGCTGTTATTTCAATTTCTAGGTTTCATTTTTTGTTTTTATATTTTTAAGATTTTATATTTTTTTATATATATTTTCTATTGGTGGGTTTGATCACCTACTATGTATTTCAAATATGCAGTTTTATTATATAGTGTTAAAGTGTTTTTTTTAAATGAATCTGTCACTGAACATGTTAACTTGCTTCGGATCGATCAAATGTTTTGATATTAATTTTGAATGAATAAGATGACTAGCGATTTTGCTGTCTATGAACTGCTAGCACTCGTAGGTTTTGGGACTATACTACTCCCAATGAGATGACTCCGCATGTAAATTCCAAACAGCAATGCTCGACATCCACGGGGCTTATAACAAACCAGACGAATATGGCCACTGGGCATAACTGTTGATGTTTGGAGATGATAGATACAATCAAACGTAATAGGAAGAGGCGGAGCATAAAGGGTATTTAAAAATGGATCAACAGTATTCAGAACAGCTGATCCACTTGTCTTGAAAAAGTCTGCGTTAGGACGAAACGCGTAGACGGGATCAAAGTGTTGTAGCTGTATCATCACATACTTTGAGGTACTTACGGGACAGCAACATTTGCCTGAACCGTTGATAAAGATACAGCGAGTTTGCAGCCAACCACCAGGAAGGTTGCCAGAAGGCGCACATGAACTTCTATTGTTTTTAAAGGCGTTTTTACTACTTCTGTCTAGTAAGAGCATATGGTTATGTATTTGAATAAATTTGTATCTACTTTACTTTGAATCAAGGATGCGCTTTTTTGCTCTTATTTTGTAAGTTCTGTGAATACCACCCTAATGAGTGGAATAGGCTACCGCCATAATGTTGTCTGACTGAAAACCAATGGATGGAACCAACTAGAGAAGAGGCCAGGTCTGAAAAACTATCAAACATAGAAACATAGAATTTTTAAATTCCTTTACAGTCTTTGTGTTTACCACCTCAAATGGAAGTTTATTCCATGAATCCACCACCCTTTCTGTAAAAAAATGCTTCCTCAAATTTCTCCTGAATCTGCTACCCTCTAACTTTAGATTGTGACCCCTTGTTTTGGCATTTATTTTTTAGGGAAAAATGCTTTCAGCTTCTATTTTATTAAGTCCCTTCATATATTTGAAGGTTTCTATCATGTCACCTCTTTCCCTTCTATCCTCTAAACTATACATATTTAGACCATAGAGTCTTTCTTTGTACGTTTTATATTTTAGACCATGTACCATTTTAGTAGCCCTCCTTTGGACAGCTTCTAGTTTATTTATATCTTTCTGAAGATATGGTCTCCAGAACTGTACACAGTATTCCATATTTGGTCTAACTAATGATTTGTAAAGTGGCATAAGAACCTTGCTATTTCTGCTACTTAAACCTCTTCCAATGCAACCAAGCATTTGACTGGCCTTGCTGGCTGCCCTGTGGCATTGTGTACCAAATTTTAAATCATCTGAAATAATAATTCCCAAGTCCCTTTCTTCTTTAATTACAGTCAGTAATGATTTTTGGATCCTATATGCATAATTTTGCTCTTGGTAATATTAAACTTCAGATTCCATTTATTTGACCAGTCCTCTAGTTTATTAATATCATAGTTCATTTGATCAACCCCTCCTGGAACATCTACCCTGTTACAAATTTTTGTATCATCAGCAAACAAGCAAACCTTCCTCTTAAGCCCACTTCCAATATCACTTATAAACATGTTAAACATGAAGATTGCATGTAGTTTCAAGATGTTTAGAGGTAACCTCGCCTTGTGAGGAGACTAAACTCCCTGAAACCTCCGAGATCACTAGACCACATTCCAACCTTTGGAAATTATTTCCCATGACAGATGAGGATCATTCCCAAAGAAACTTGGTCAGAGGATATGCACCAGGAAATAAATATTTTGACTGAAAATCCCGATAGATTTCCTGGAACCGAATGTTGTCTCCATTTCACCATTCATAAGGCAAGATTACAAATCACGTGTTATGAGTTTTCTGCTCGCGATATGGTCTTTTCATAATCAATTTTCATTGCGCAGCTATTACAAGTCTTGAAAAATCGTGATTGCGCACGCGCACTCGCCTTTAAAGCAACAATCCTTTCCGCGCTCGAAGAGCTGTAGTTAACAGTTTTGCACAAAATAAAGGTTTCACGAAACACTTTAAAAAAACAAAAAAAACAATGTACACTTACACTTATATTAATAATAAAAAATTATTTAAAAAAAATATTGCTCACAAAAGTTATAAGGGATCAAAGATAAGAGATCTCGGGTGTTAGAAAAAAAAAAGCAGACACAGGGATTTACATTGACATGCATACATAGAGAAATATGGATTTATATGTAAAGAGATATGTTTAACTAGGGAAATAATGACAATATTTTACATTACAATCTTATGCACATTAAACAATGGGATATATTTATCAAGCTCCGTATTTCCTATGTTCCCATGAAGGCTCCATAACCTGTCCACCTGCTCTGAGGCGGCGGACAGAAATCAACAGAAATCAGCCCGATCTAATACGATCGGGTTGATTGACACCCCCTGTGATTGGCCGCGAATCTGCAGGGTGCGGTATTGCACTAGCAGTTCACAAGAACTGCTGGTGCAATGATACATGCAGAGAGTGTATGCTGTCGGCATTTATCGATGTGCAGCGGACATGATCCGCTATATCAGATCATGTCCACTTGCACCATCATAAATAGGCCCCATTATCTCAAAGGGATTTTCAAAGAGATGTTCACATATAGATCTCGAGATATTTAGACATATATTTATATACATATTTCACTACAAATAGATATATTTGTCCAAAAATCATCACAAATATATATATTTATTTATAAATAAATAGAAGATATTCCGTTACGAATTTTTTTTCTCAATATGAAATATTCGCTTTGCGCAACAGATTTGGATTACGCATCTTAATGAACGCAAAATAAGCTATTTTGCAACTTGTAATAGCTGCACAACCCCAAATACGAAAAGGCCATAACGTGTGCAGTGTTTTCGCAACTGATTTGCTGCACGACTTGTAATCTTGCCCATAGTTGGAATGGATGCAAATAAAAGCCTATAGCCTTAATGGCATCTGATACTGCATCAATCTATAGAAACCTGGGCTAGGGACTGTCGATTCCAACAAGCAGATCAAATTTGGAACTTAATCTAATCAGTCCAAAACAAGTGCATTGTGATTGAGTCTATGATTTCTCCCAGAAATGAAACCCTTGTACGTGATTAAGCAAGCACTTTGCAAGGTTGAATCTCCAGCCATGACTGCAACCTCCAGTCTTGGAGGACCCCAAGAATAACTGCTGCAGCCTCGGCATCCCACATGGAGAGACGTTGAGTCCCATCTCCTCCTGCTGCAAGCTTCCCTACACACTCGCAACCGCATGCAGCTGGGATTTAAAGGGGCCCTGTCCTAATTACCTGATCTCAAGAGGACTCAGGTGTGGGAGTTCCTATAAAAGCTCACTCTGGTCTTAACTCTGGGCTTAGTTATTGTCTTTCAACCTTTTTCCTGCTAAGCTAAAATATACTTACCTGCCGCCTGTGTATGCTCACTTTGTTCCAAATATCAAGCATACTTACCTTGTACCTGTGCATGCTCCCCTCCCTCACCTTTCCCCCTCCAAGATGCCTTTTTTCCATAGCATAGGGTCCATCTTCCAAACTCCATTATGTGCCATAATAAAGGACCCCATCCCTCTCTCTCCAGGGCCTCACATTTCTTCTGTAGTGTAGGGAAACCTGCCCCACCCCCCTCACCAACCATAATCACCACCCACCTGCTCCAATTCCAGCCCTCCACCCACTGTATCTGATACAGGCAGTGACAATGCCTGTATAGGATCTGCCTTCATATGGTAACAGAGCACGATCAGTGCTTTCTTACCATATTGAGGCAGATGACTTCTACCCCTGTTAGTGAATCTCACTGCCAAAGCTGACAGCTTGGCCACACCTTGCGCCAAAGTACTACATCAACACAAGTGGTGCAGTACCTATGTCCATTTGGTGCAAAGGGTTAAATCAGATTTATTTTTTTTCCAATGTAAATACGATTTTTTTTTAAATAAAATGCTTTTTGAGGAAAAATCTATAGAAAGATAGTTTGTCATTTTAAAATACATTATAAATACATTATAATCCAAAGGTTGTTGATTTTGAAATAAGGATTAGTTTTTAATTAGGTAGCATTACGGCTGTATATTCATGGCTGTAATGTTTATTTTTCATAATGTTGTGCTCTCCCAGAGGTTCTTGTAGAATCATTGTAGACATTTTTTCTATCTAAAATATATTATCACATATTCTTGGTTTTGTAGTACTCAAAACTGTAACTTTGTGTCTGCATAAATAACATGCCTCTTCATATATTGAGCCTGAGGAGGGGGTGTAAGCCCCGAAACGTTGCTCTTTGTTGTATTGCAGCCTTGAAGTAAAGCCTTTGAAACTTCTTGCAATTTTGAGTGTCTGCCTGTTTTTTCATAATATATGCCTCTTCATATATGTTCAACTACCAATCAGCAGCTATCTCATAGCGTGTATTGCTGTTCCTGAGTATAACTAGGTATTGGTTTTCAAGTATACAAAGAGAACAAACTAAATTAGATAATAGAAGTACTGTATATTGGAAATATGTTTAAAATGGCACGTTCTAGCTGAATCTTGAAAGTTTAATTTTAACTTTACTGACCCTTTAACCTGGTTTATTACAATTTTAATTTTAACAAATCATTTTTTATCTTACATGTCATAATAGTATTAAATTGCTCAGTAAACAACTGCTGAAGCATCCTATGTATAAATTGGGTCAGTGTAGGTGTTTTTTTGGAAATCCACTAAGCAAATATGCATTGTCATGCCAGAGGAGTACTAAGTGTGAGTATCAAATACAGTGGCTTGTGTTGCACCTCCCATGAGAGTAGGAAAATTAGTTTTGGATCAAAGAGGAGGTCAACCCAAAAAGTAATTATAACCCAGTATTGTAGGGGTCTCCAGAATTCTTTAACATGTGGACACTCAAAGAAATAGTGCTTAAGTATAGGTACCGGTAAGGAGCATTAAATACATTGGTTTGGCAGGTCTTGGTTCCAGTGGGATCTGCGCACGGGGGTAATGTAGTTCCTATTTAGCATCCTAGTCTGCATTTCTCTAATATGAACCGCTAAGCTAGCAGCTTTCGTTCGTTCTAAACTGGTGAGTATGTCCCTAAGGGAAATGTCCCCCAAATATTCTTTTTGTAGCCTAGCTAACATATGTCGCATGACATTCTTGGAAGCCTGTGTAATTAGAAGGCGATAAATGGGGGATATAGAAAAATTACCCATTTTATATGCAACATGAATATGAGCCAAAGGGGAAAGCTGCCAGAAGTCCTTGTGATGTGATATCAGTGTGTTAGTATAATGTTGGGCCTGGAGGTAAGCATAAAAATGTGAGTTTGGTAAATTATAATGGTTCTTAAAGTCCTGATCGTGTGTGATAAATGGTCCAAGAGATCGCCCACCGACTGAATCCCCCGTGACTACCAGACTCAAAAGGGTGCCGTTTCATTCCCCGCTGGGAAATCCTTATTTCCCATTAACGGGATATATCTAGGGGTGGGAGCTCTGTTTCCCAGATATTTAAATGCCAGTTTCCACGCCCTCAGAGCATCCCTTTACATAATGTTATTCTTAATGTCAAGGGGTAAGTTAGAACACATATAAGGCAGGTAAGGCCAAAGAATGTGGGGAAAAAATTGTTGCCTACAAGGAAGGCTCTTGAAAGTGTGTAGTATTGATTTGCCAATCTATTACCATCCGGAGTAGCGCTGCCTAATTTTAAAATTTAAGATTGGGGAGTGCCAAGCCCCCCTTAAGATATGGTTGCTGTAGGGCCGCGGCCGCTATACGCGTTCTCTTACCTCCCCAAATGAAGGATTCAATTGCCCTATTCAAGTTGGTCACGTCCGCCTTAGTAAGCAAAAAAGGCAGCATTTGAAGTGGGTAAAAAAGCTTAGGCAGGATCGTCATTTTAATTAGTTTAATCCTTCCCGTAAGGCCTAGAGGGAGTTTGGCCCAAGTCTTTAACTGTAGTATCAACTGTGCACACTGTCTTGCAATGTTAAGTTCATATAGCTTGTGTGGGTTTCTATGTATGGTTATACCTAGGTAGGTGAGACTGTTAGGTTGTGTGACGAAGGGGTAGCTTCCTCTATCCAGTTTGTAATTGGTGAGCCATAGTATCTCCGATTTTATCATGTTTATATTGTACCCCGAGAAATCTCTGAAGGAGTTCAAGGTATCAATAATTCTAGGGGCATACAGAGAGGGGTTGCTAACAAAGAGCAGTATGTCGTCAGCATATAGGGCCATATGTAAGTTGGTGTTCCCAATGGCAATTCCCAGAAAGATTTGTTTTAACTTTAAGGCAAGCGGCTCTAGGGTCAAATCGAACAATAAGGAGGAGAGTGGGCAGCCCTGGCGCGTACCCCTTTTTAAGGGTGAAGTTTGAGGAGTGGAGGCCATTAACCAGGATGCTTGCAGTAGTAGAGGATTAAAGCTTACGGATAAAATCCAGGAAAGGGCCCTCAAAATGGAATTGCTGAAGGGTGTTAAAGAGGTGAGACCATTCAACTCTATCGAAGGCCTTTCTCTGCATCCAGGGATAGCAGGAAGGCCTCCTGATCCCCATGTCGGTGTGTAACAGTGGGTCTAGACCAGAAATGGCTGAGGACATGAAGAACCCTCCTCAAGTTGACTACAGACGATCTATACTTGACAAAACCTGACTGGTCTGGGTGCACCAAAAAGGAAAGAATCCCCTTTAATTGATTGGCCAGTATTTTCATCAGGATTTTGTAGTTTGTGTTTAATAAGGATATGGGGCGAAATGCTTCAGGGAGCACATGGTCCTGTCCAGGCTTTGGGATCAAGGTAATATGGGCCATTGTAAAAGACCCAGATGGCTTCCCCTCTCGGATAAACATGCTATTAAATAGGTTGGATAGAGTTGGGGAGACCCGGGGCAGCAGTATGCGGTAGAATTCGGAAGGGAGTCCATCTGGAACTGCGGCCTTACCTAGGGACAGGGACTTAATGGTGTACTGAGTTTCTTCCAAGGTAATTGGGGCATTCAGTGTAGCTATTCGGTCTTGAGTAAGGTGGGGAAGTGCAAGTGATTCTTATCAGCTGTTTTTGACCTGCCACTCATATTGTCAGGAAAGCTGGGTGAAATCTTGGAGAAATACCCATCGACTTTCATGAGAGTGATAGGGGAAGTGGGTCGGTGTGCAGTATGCACTCGATCTAGCAAGCAGTCCTGAGCTCTCTTTCTCCCCTAGTATAGGTAACCAGGGGTATACTTCTGTATTATTATTTATATTTTCCCAAAGATTGTAAGCACCCCTGGTTGGTCGCTAGGGTGCTATGAGACTCAGATATGTAGTATTCCCTCGTATCAGGGCAGGTCTATAATTGTGGGACCAGGCTAGCTGAAGATTGGGGCCAGGACAGGGTGAGAGGACACAAAGTACTTATCGTTTACCCAGTTCTATCAGGTGAGGGTCCTGCCAAACATGCAACAGTCTCTGCGTTCCCTGTTAGCTGTGCTCTTTGCCTGCTCCTTGCTCAATAATGTTTGCGTTCAATCTCCGCAATCCGTAAGGTGGCCGCCAAGGCCACAGTTGAATCCAGCCGCCCTTGAGTACGCCAGGCCACTTGCATTAATAGAAACGGGCGGAGGAAGGATCCAAAGTGTTCTCGGGTCTGCAACACAGGTCCGGATCATCTGATTTAGACCCTGTAGGTTTGAGGAGTGGGAATGTTGTGGCGCCATGTAATATGGCCGCCCACGTGGTTATCGTTGCTTTTTTCAGTACCGGGGGTTAGAGCTGTTGGTAAGCTCTGCACATGATTCACAATTGGCCAGAAATAACCCCGTTAGGGGTACCCAACAAGATTTAACTGTGGGGAAAGTGGGATGGCAGTGAAAAGTAACTTAAATCAGCCTTTTGTTACACTCAATGTCGGAGCTCTCATTCCCTGCTGCCGTTCGCTAGTCTCTCCCACCGGAAGTCCCACAGAACATTAGTTTAGTGAAATGGTTAAATGCAGGTCAAGGTCAAAAGTCAGGAGGTAAATCAGTAATTGGGCAGTAGCACACAGCAATAATTCAAAAGAATTCTCAGGTATATGGTTCCAAATGTCCACAGGTAGGAAGTGAATAAAAACAAGGAACTTAAAAAGGGACATAAATCCTAAAGCAGAAGTCAGTCCAAGATCACACCTGAATAGGGGAGCAGTAAGCAAGAACACCAGGATCATATCAAGAAAATAGTCAAGTACCGATCTCAAACAATTAGTAGATTGATGGAACTCTCTTTCCACATTTTCAGTAATTTCCTGCATATATTAGGGAGCTTAAAGGGACATTGTACACTCGCTTTGCTTTTTCTTTGCATAAATGTTTTGTAGATGATCCATTTATATAGCACATCTGGGAGTGTTTTTGTAACAATGTATAGTTTTGCTTATTTTTAATAACATTGTGCTGATTTTCAGACTCTTAAAGGGCCATAATACTCATATGCTAAATCATTTGAAAGTGATGCAGCATAACTGTAAAAAGCTGACAGGAAAATATCTCCTGACCATCTCTATGTAAAAAAGGAAGATTTCTTTCATGTAATTGGCAAGAGTCCATGAGCAAGTGACGTATGGGATATACAATCCTACCAGGAGGGGCAAAGTTTCCCAAACCTCAAAATGTCTATAAATACATCCCTCACCACACCCACAATTCAGTATTTACAAACGTTGCCTCCTATGGAGGTGGTGAAGTAAGTTTGTGCTTGATTTTCTACGTTGACATGCGCTTCTCAGCATTTTGAAGCCCGATTCCTCTCAGAGTACAGTGAATGTCATATGGATGTGAAGAGAGTATCACCTATTGAATTCTATGGTTTTCCTTGCGGGAATTCATAGGTTCTCTGTTATGGGTTGTAGAGATTCATCTCCTACCTCCCTTTTTCAGATCGACAATATACTCTCATATTCCATTACCTCTACTGATAACCGTTTCAGTACTGGTTTGGCTATCTGCTATATGTGGATGGCTGTCTTTCGGTAAGTATGTTTTCATTACTTAAGACAAAGTTGCAAAATGCTGGTTTATTGCGTAATTTTTGGCGCAATAATTATTTGGGCGTAAAGGTTCGTCCAGTGACGCAAATTCGTCAATTCTGGCGTCTTAGTTGACGCAGAGTTTCCTTGCACAAGGTTGCCTCTGCAATGACGCGAGTGTGTCATTTCTGGATGTGCATCATACTTGGTGCCAAATAATTTAATTATTTAAAATCCCATTCCTATATGCCTCTTACCTTTTTATGTCAAAGGGCTATGCTGTTTGCATTTTTTCTCATTCCTGAAACTGCCATATAAGGAAATTGATAATTTTGCTTTATATGTTGTTTTTTGTCTTACATTTGCAAGATGTCTCAATCTGATACTGTCTCAGAAACCACTGTTGGAATCCTGCTGCATGGTAACAGTTCTACCAAAGCTAAGTGTATCTGTTATAAATTTGTGGAGATTATATCTCCAGCTGTGGTATGTAATAGTTGTCATGATAAGCTTTTACATGCAGAGAATGTATCCATCAGTAATAGTACAATGCCTGTTGTTCCTTCAACATCTAATGTACATGATATCCCTGTGAATATAAAAGATTTTATTGCCGATGCGATTCAGAAGGCTTTGTCTGCCATCCCACCTTCTAATAAACGTAAAATGTCTTTTAAAATTTCTCATAAAGTTTATGAAATTTCAAATGACCGACAACATACTGAATTATCCTCCTCTGATGAGGAGCTATCTGATTCAGAAGATCCTTCCTCAGATATTGACACTGACAAATCTACTTATTTATTTAAAATTGAGTATATTTGTTCCTTGTTAAAAGAGGTGTTGATTACATTGGATATTGAGGAAACTAGTCCTCTTGATACTAAAACTAGTAAACGTTTAAATTCTGTTTATAAACCTCCTGTGGTTACTCCTGAGGTTTTTCCAGTTCCTGATGCTATTTCTAATACGATTTCTAAGGAATGGAATAGGCCTGGTACTTCTTTTATTCCTTCTTCAAGGTTTAAAAATTTGTATCCTTTGCCCGCAGTTAGATTGGAGTTTTGGGAAAAGTTGATGGGGCTATTTCTACTCTTGCTAAACGTACTACTATTCCTATGGAAGATAGTATTTCCTTTAAGGACCTTTTAGATAGGAAACTTGAATCTTATCTAAGGAAAGCTTATTTACATTCTGGCTATCTTCTCAGGCCTGCAATTTCTATCGCTGATGTTGCAGCCGCATTAACTTTTTGGTTGGACAGTTTAGCGCAACAGGAAACGGATCCTGATTTGTCTAGCATTGTTCGCTTGCTTCAACATGCTAATCATTTTATCTGTGATGCCATTTTTTATATCAAAATTGATGTTAAATCTATGTTTTTAGCTATTTTAGCTAGAAGAGCTTTGTGGCACAAATATTGGAATGCTGACATGGTATCTAAGTCTAGATTACTATCTCTTTATTTCCAAGGTAATAAGTTATATGGTTCTCAGTTGGATTCGGTTATTTCAACTGACACTGGGGGGAAGGGAGTTTTTTTGCCTCAGGATAAAGACCTACGGGAAAATCTAAAGCTTCTAACCGTTTTCGTTTCTTTCGACAAAATAAGGAACAGAAACCCAATCCTTCCCCCAAAGAATCTGGTTCCAATTGGAAACCTTCTTCAAGTTGGAATAAATCTAAGCCGTTTAAGAAACCAAAGCCAGCCCCCAAGTCTGCATGAAGGTGCGGCCCTCATTCCAGCTCAGCTGGTAGGGGGCAGGTTAAGATTTTTCCAAAGCATTTGGGCAGATTCTGTCCAAAATCAATGGATTCAGAGTATTGTCTCTCAAGGGTACCAAATAGGATTGAGAGTAAGACCTCCTGTGAGAAGATTTTTTCTCTCACGCATCCCAGTAAATCCAGTAAAGGCTCAGGCTTTTCTAAAGTGTGTTTCAGACCTGGAGCTTTCAGGGGTAATCATACCAGTTCCATTTCAGGAACAGGGTCTGGGGTTTTATTCAAATCTATTCATTGTCCAAATGAAAGAAAATACATTCAGGACAGTTCTGGATCTGAAAATTTTGAATCATTTTGTAAGAGTGCCAACTTTCAAAACGTTGACTATTTTGACTTTTATTCAGCAAGGGCATTATATGTCCACGATAGACTTACAGGATGCATATCTTCATATTCCGATTCATCCAGACCACTATCAGTTTCTGAGATTCTCTTTTCTAGATTACCAATTTGTTGCTCTTCCATTTGGCCTAGCAACAACTCCAAGAATCTATATAAAAATGGTTCTGGGTGCCCTAGTCTCTGTAATCAGAGAACGGAGTATTGCGGCGTCTCCTTATTTGGACGATATCTTGGTACTAGCTCAGTCTTTACATTCTGCAGAACCTCACATGAATCAACTAGTGTTGTTTCTTCAAAGACATGGTTGGAGGATCAATTTACCAAAAAGTTCCTCGATTCGTCAGACAAGGGTCACCATTTTAGGTTTCCAGATAGATTCAGTGTCCATGACTCTGGCCCCAATTTATCAAAGGTCTTGCGGACCTGATCCAACATTGCGGATCAGGTCCGCAAGACCTCGCTAAATGCGGAGAGCAATACGCTCTCCGCATTTAACATTGCACCAGCAGCTCACAAGAGCTGCTGGTGCAACGCCGCCCCCTGGCCGCCAGCAGGGAGGTGTCAGGGAGGCGATTCCTGTCCGCCTGCTCAGAGCAGGTGGACAGGGTTATGGAGCAGCGATCTTTAGACACGGCCCTTCAAGCTCCATACGGAGCTTGATAAATATGGGCCTCTGTCTCTAACAGACAAGAGACAAATAAAAAGTAAATTTATGCTTACCTGATCAATTAATTTCTTCTAGGATACGACGAGTCCACAGATTCATCCTTTACTTGTGGGATATTATCCTCCTGCTAACATGAAGTGGCAAAGAGCACCACAGCAGAGCTGACTATATAGCTCCTCCCTTAACTCCACCCCCCAGTCATTCGACCGAAGGTACAGGAAGAAAAAGGAGAAACTAAAAGGTGCAGAGGTGACTGAAGTTTCAAACCAAAAAAATATAATCTTTCTTAAATTGACAGGGCGGGCTGTGGACTCGTCGTATCATAGAAGAAATTAATTTATCAGGTAAGCATAAATTTACTTTTCTTCTATAAGATACAAGGAGTCCACGGATTCATCCTTTACTTGTGGGATACAATACCAAAGCTACATGACACGGATGAACGGGAGGGACAAGAAAGATGGCTAAACAGAAGGCACCACTGCTAGAAGAACTTTTCTCCCAAAAATAGCCTCCGAAGAAGCAAAAGTATCAAATTTGTAAAATTTAGAAAAGGTATGAAGCGAAGACCAAGTCGCAGCCTTACAAATCTGTTCAACAGAAGCATCATTTTCTCTTGTAAGGTGTATCCAGTCCACGGGTTCATCCATTACTTGTGGGATATTCTCCTTCCCAACAGGAAGTTGCAAGAGGACACCCACAGCAGAGCTGTCTATATAGCTCCTCCCCTAACGGCCACCCCCAGTCATTCTCTTGCAACTCTCGACAAGAAAGGAAGTATCAAGAGATATGTGGTGACTTAGTGTAGTTTTTAAATTCAATCAAGAGTTTGTTATTTTTAAACGGTACCGACGTTGTACTGTTTTTCTCTCAGGCAGAAATTAGAAGAATTCTGCCTGGAGATTTGATGATCTTAGCGGTTTGTAACTAAGGTCCATTGCTGTTCTCACACATAACTGATGAATATGGAAAAACTTCAGTTGGGGGAACGGCCTGCAGATTACCTGCTTTGAGGTATGTTCAGTATTTTTATTTCTAGAGAGAGGAATAAGTTCTAGAAAATGCTGACAGAGCCTTGTGTATTTGAGGTAAGCCTGATGCAGTGATTTAACAGCGACTGGGATCATGCTTACATAACAGGGTATGTTTATATTGCTTAGTGACAAAACGTTTACATGATTTAATAAATAGGACGTATTTTCTCTGAGGGAGATAAGTCTTTATTTGGGGCCTAGTTTCCACATGACTAGTCAGATACTCCTAGGAGTACTTTCTTAAGGCCCCTCTGACATCCAGTACATGGTGGGAGGGGCCTATTTTAGCGCTCTAACTGCGCAGTTTTAATACAGACTGAGACTTCCAGCTTCCCTAGAAGAGTCCTCTGGCATCTGAGAACCATTTCAAAGTGGTTATTTCTGAACAAAATCTTATTTAAGGGCAGGTAGGAGCCTCAGCAGAGCTGTGGCATGGTGCTCAATTGATTTTTAAAGTTTTTTAACGTTTTTCAATCCGGTTTGGGGCCTAAGGGGTTAATCATCCATTTGCAAGTGGGTGCAATGCTGCTTTAGTCCCTTATTCACACTGTAAAAATTTCAAAGATTTTACTGTATTTTTTCACTGTTTTGCAGTTTAAGTGCTAGTTTTTTTTCTCTTAAAGGCACAGTAACGTTTTTGTTTAATTGCTGTTTCACCTTTATTAAAGTGTTTTCCAAGCTTGCTTGTCTCATTACTAGTCTGTTAAACATGTCTGACATAGAGGAAACTCCTTGTTCAATATGTTTGGAAGCCATTGTGGAACCCCCTCTTAGAATGTGTACCAAATGTACTGAAATTTCTATAAACTATAAAGACCATATTATGGCGCTTAAAGATTTATCTCAGGGGATTCTCTGACTGAAAAGAGGGAGATTATGCCTTCTAACTCTCCCCATGTGTCAGAACCTATAACTCCCGCTCAAGTGACGCCAAGTACATCTAGCGCGTCTAATTCTTTTACCTTACAGGACATGGCGGCAGTTATGAATGCTACCCTCACAGAGGTATTCTCCTAACTGCTAGGGCTACAAGGAAAGCGAGACAGTTCTGGGGCTAGAATTAATACAGAGCTTTCTGACGCTTTATTGCCTGTGTCCGATATACCCTCACAATGCTCAGAAGCCGAGGCAGGTGAGCTTCTATCTGTGGGTGACATTTCAGACTCAGGGAAGGCGTTACTTCAGTCTGATTCTGAGATGACAGCGTTTAAATTTAAGCTTGAACACCTCCGCTTATTGCTTAGGGAGGTTTTAGCAATTCTGGATGACTGTGACCCCATTGTGGTTCCAGAGAAATTGTGTAAAATGGACTAATACTTTGCAGTACCTGTTTACACCGATGTTTTTTCCAGTCCCTAAGAGGTTTTTGGAAATTATTACTAAGGAATGGGATAGACAAAGTGTGCCGTTCTCTCCCCCTCCTGCTTTTAAAAAAATGTTTCCCATAGATGCCACCATACGGGACTCGTGGTAGACGGTTCCTAAGGTGGAGGGAGCAGTCTCCACCCTAGCTAAGCGTACAACTATCCCCGTTAAGGACAGTTGTGCTTTCCTAGATCCTATGGATAAAAAAGTGGAGGGTCTCCTTAAGAAAATTTTTATACATCAAGGTTTCATTCTCCAGCCTCTTGCATGCATTGCCCCAGTTACTGCTGCAGCGGCTTTTTGGTTTGAGTCTCTTGAGGAGGCTCTACAGGTGGAGACCACGTTAGACGATATTCTAGACAGGATTAAAGCTCTTAAATTAGCTAACTCCTTTATTTCTGACGCCATTTTTCATTTAGCCAAGCTAACGGCTAAGAATTCAGGTTTTGCTATTTTGGCGCGTAGGGCACTATGGCTTAAGTCCTGGTCAGCAGACGTTACTTCAAAGTCTAAGCTTCTTAACATCCCCTTCAAGGGACAGACCCTATTCGGGCCCGATCTGAAGGAGATCATTTCTGATATTACTGGAGGAAAAGGTCACGCCCTTCCTCAGGATAGTTCCAATAAGTTAAGGACCAAACAGAATAATTTTCGTTCCTTTCGAAACTTCAAGAGAGGCGCAGCTTCAGTTTCCTCTAATGCAAAACAAGAGGGAAATTTCGCTCAGTCCAAACCAGTCTGGAGACCTAACCAGGCTTGGAACAAGGGGAAGCAGGCCAAGAAACCTGCGGCTGCCTCTAAGACAGCATGAAGGAGTAGCCCCCGATCCGGGACCGGATCTAGTGGGGAGCAGACTCTCTCTCTTTGCCCAGGCTTGGGCAAGAGACGTCCAGGATCCCTGGGCATTAGAGATTGTTTCCCAGGGAAATCTTCTGGACTTCAAACCTTCATCTCCAAAGGGGAGATTTCATCTCTCACAATTATCTGTAAACCAGATAAAGAGAGAGGCATTCTTAAGTTGTGTTCAAGACCTGCTGGTTAGGGGAGTGATCCACCCAGTTCCAAGGGAAGAACAGGGGCAGGGCTTCTATTCAAATCTGTTTATAGTTCCCAAAAAAGAGGGAACTTTCAGACCAATCTTGGATCTCAAGATCCTAAACAAATTTCTCAGGGTCCCATCCCTCAAGATGGAGACTATCCGAACCATCCTCCCTATGATCCAGGAGGGTCAATATATGACTACCGTGGACTTAAAGGATGCTTATCTCCACATTACGATTCACAGAGATCATCATCAGTTCCTCAGGTTCGCCTTCCTAGACAGGCATTACCAGTTTGTGGCTCTTCCCTTCGGGTTAGCCACGGCAACAATAATCTTTACGAAGGTTCTAGGGTCCCTACTGGCGGTTCTAAGGCCACGGGGCATAGCGGTGGCTCCTTACCTAGACGACATTCTGATACAGGCATCGACTTTTCAAATCGCCCCATACGGACATAGTTCTGGCCTTTCTGAGGTCTCACGGGTGGAAGGTGAACGAAGAAAAGAGTTCTCTCTCCCCTCTCACAAGAGTTTCCTTCCTAGGAACACTGATAGATTCAGTAGAAATGAAAATTTTTCTGACAGAGGTCAGGATATCAAAGCTTCTAACTTCCTGCCGTGCTCTTCATTCCACTTCTCGGCCGTCAGTGGCTCAGTGTATGGAAGTAATTGGCCTAATGGTAGCGGCAATGGACATAGTTCCGTTTGCCCGCCTACATCTCAGACCACTGCAACTTTGCATGCTCAATCAGTGGAATGGGGATTACACAGATTTGTCCCCTCTGCTAAATCTGGATCAAGAGACCAGGGATTCTCTTCTCTGGTGGTTCTCTTGGGTCCATCTGTCCAGGGGAATGAGTTTCCGCAGGCCAGAGTGGACTATAGTCACGACAGATGCCAGCCTTCTGGGTTGGGGCGCAGTCTGGAACTCCTTGAAGGCTCAGGGTTCGTGGACTCAGGAGGAAGCCCTCCTTCCGATAAACATTCTGGAACCGAGAGCGATATTCAATGCTCTTCAAGCTTGGCCTCAACTAGCTGCTGTCAGGTTCATCAGATTTCAGTCGGACAATATCACGACTGTAGCCTATATCAACCATCAGGGGGGGACAAGAAGCCCCCTGGCAATGTTGGAGGTTTCAAAGATAATTCTATGGGCAGAGGTTCACTCTTGCCATCTCTCAGCTATCCATATCCCAGGAGTAGAGAACTGGGAGGCGGATTTTCTAAGTCGGCAGACTTTTCATCCGGGGCAGTGGGAGCTCCATCCGGAGGTATTTGCCCAGCTGATTCAACTATGGGGCAAACCAGAAGTGGATCTGATGGCGTCTCGTCAGAACGCCAAGCTTCCCTGTTACGGGTCCAGGCCAAGGGATCCCCAGGCAGCGCTGATAGATGCTCTAGCAGTGCCCTGGTCCTTCAGCCTGGCTTATGTGTTCCCACCATTTCCTCTCCTCCCTCGTCTGATTGCCAAGAACAAGGAGGAGAGAGCTTCGGTGATTTTGATAACACCTGCGTATGCAGATCTGGTGGACATGTCATCCCTTCCACCATGGACTCTGCCGCTGAGGCAGGACCTTCTACTCCAAGGTCCATTCAAACATCCAAATCTAATTTCTCTGCAGCTGACTGCTTGGAGATTGAACGCTTGATTTTATCAAAACGTGGTTTCTCCGAATCGGTCATTGATACCTTAATTCAGGCTCAAAAGATATGGTGTAAATATCTTCATTGGTGTGAATCCAAGGGTTACTCATGGAGTAAAGCCAGTATCCCTAGGATATTATCCTTTCTCCAAGAAGGATTGGAGAAGGGATTGTTAGCTAGTTCCTTAAAGGGACAGATTTCTGCTCTGTCTATTCTTCTGCACAAGCGTCTGGCAGATGTTCCAGACATTCAGGCGTTTTGTCAGGCTTTAGTTAGAATCAAGCCTGTGTTTAAACCTGTTGCTCCACCATGGAGTTTAAATTTAGTTCTTAAAATTCTTCAAGGGGTTCCGTTTGAACCTCTGCATTCCATAGATATCAAGCTTTTATCTTGGAAAGTTCTGTTTTTGGTAGCTATCTCTTCGGGTCGAAGAGTTTCAGAGTTATCTGCCTTACAATGTGATTCCCCTTATCTGATATTCCATACAGATAAGGTAGTGTTGCGTACCAAACCTGGATTTCTTCCTAAGGTGGTATCTAATAAGAATATCAATCAGGAGATTGTAGTTCCGTCACTGTGTCCTAATCCTTCTTCAAAGAAGGAACGTCTATTACACAATCTTGACGTGGTTCGTGCTTTAAGGTTTTATTTACAAGCTACTAAGGATTTTCGTCAAACATCTGCATTGTTTGTTGTCTACTCTGGACAGAGGAGAGGCCAAAAGGCTTCGGCACCTTCTCTTTCTTTTTGGCTGAGAAGCATAATCCGTTTAGCTTATGAGACTGCTGGCCAGCAGCCTCCTGAAAGAATTACAGCTCATTCCACTAGAGCGGTAGCTTCCACATGGGCTTTTAAAAATGAGGCCTCTGTTGAACAGATTTGTAAAGCGGCGACTTGGTCTTCGCTTCATACTTTTTCTAAATTCTACAAATTTGATACTTTTGCTTCCTCTGAGGCTATTTTTGGGAGAAAGGTCTTGCAGGCAGTGGTGCCTTCTGTTTAAGTTCCTGCCTTGTCCCTCCCTTCATCCGTGTCCTAAAACTTTGGTATTGGTATCCCACAAGTAATGGATGAACCCGTGGACTGGATACACCTTACAAGAGAAAACAAAATTTGTGCTTACCTGATAAATTTCTTTCTCTTGTGGTGTATCCAGTCCACGGCCCGCCCTGTCACTTTAAGGCAGGTGTTTTTTATTTTTAAACTACAGTCACCACTGCACCCTATAGTTTCTCCTTTTTCTTGCTTGTCTTCAGTTGAATGACTGGGGGTGGCAGTTAGGGGAGGAGCTATATAGACAGCTCTGCTGTGGGTGTCCTCTTGCAACTTCCTGTTGGGAAGGAGAATATCTCACAAGTAACGGATGAACCCGTGGACTGGAAACACCACAAGAGAAAGAAATTTATCAGGTAAGCATACATTTTGTTTTTAAAAGCCCATGTGGAAGCCACCGCTCTAGTAGAGTGAGCTGTAATTCTTTCAGGAGGCTGCTGTCCAGCAGTCTCATATGCCAAACGGATGATGCTTTTCAGCCAAAAAGAAAGAGAGGTAGCCGTAGCTTTTTGACCTCTACGTTCTCCAGAATAGACAACAAATAGAGAAGATGTTTGACGGAAATCTTTGGTCGCTTGCAAGTAAAACTTCAAAGCATGAACCACGTCCAAGTTGTGCAACAGACGCTCCTTCTTAGAGGAAGGATTAGGACACAGAGAAGGAACAACAATTTCCTTATTAATATTCTTATTAGTAACAACCTTAGAAAGGAATCCAGGATTGGTACGCAAAACCACCTTATCAGCATGGAAAACAAGATAAGGCGAGTCGCATTGCAATGTAGATAGTTCAGAAACTCTTCGAGCCGAAGAGATAGCAACTAAAAACAGAACTTTCCAAGATAGAAGCTTAATATCTATGGAATGCATAGGTTCAAACGGAACCCCTTGAAGAACTTTAAGAACTAAATTCAAACTCCATGGAGGAGCAACAGGTTTTAAACACAGGCTTGATTCTAACTAAAGCCTGACAGAACGACTGAACATCTGGAACATCTGCCAGATGCTTGTGCAGTAAAATTGATAAAGCAAATATCTGTCCCTTTAGAGAACTAGCTTATAGCCCCTTCTCCAATCCTTCTTGGAGAAAGGACAACATCCTAGGAATCCTGATCTTAATCCATGAGTAACCCTTGGATTCACACCAATGAAGATATTTACACCATATCTTATGGTAAATTTTCCTAGTGACAGGCTTTCGAGTCTGAATCAAGGTATCTATGACCGACTCAGAGAATCACCGCTTGGATAAAATCAAGCGTTCAATCTCCAGGCAGTCAGCCGCAGATAAACTAGATTTGGATGCTGGAACGGACCTTGAATGAGAAGGTCCTGTCTCTGTGGCAGAGTCCATGGTGGTAGAAATGACATGTCCACCAGGTCTGCATACCAAGTCCTGCGTGGCCACGCAGGTGCTATCAAAATCACTGAAGCTCTCTCCTGCTTGATTCTCGCAATCAGATGAGGAAGGAGAGGAAATGGTGGAAACACATAAGCCAGGTTGAACGAACAAGGTACTGTTAGAGCAGTACTGTTTGAGGATCCCTTGATCTGGACCCGTAGAAGTTTGGCATTCTCACGAGATGCCATCAGATCCAATTCTGGTGTTCCCCATTGATGAATGAATTGTGCCAACACCTCCGGATGGAGTTCCCACTCTCCCGGATGAAAAGTATGAACGACTTAAAAAAACCGCTTCCCAGTTCTCCACTCCTGGGATATAGATTGATGATAGATGGCAAGAGTGAGTCTCTGCCCACCGAATTATTTTGGAAACCTCTATCATCGCTAGAGAACTCTTTGTTCCCCCCTGATTGATATATGCTACAGATGTGATAATGTCCGACTGGAATCTTATTAATCTGGAAAAAGCCAGCTGAGGCCACGCCTGAAGCACATTGAATATCGCTCTCAGTTCTAGAATATTTATCGGGAGGAGAGCCTCCTCCTGAGTCCACACATCCTGTGCTTTCAGGGAATTCCAGACTGCACCCCAGCCCAATAGGCTGGCGTCCGTCGTCACTATGACCCATGCTGGCCTGCGGAAACACATTCCCTGGGACAGATGATCCTGTGACAACCACCAAAGAAGAGAGTCTCTGGTCTCTTGATCCAGATTTATCTGAGGAGATAAACTTGCATAATCTCCATTCCACTGATTGAGCATGCAAACTTGCAGTGGTCTGAGATGCAAGCGAGCAAACAGAACTATGTCCATTGCCGCTACCATTAGTCCGATAACCTCCATGCACTGAGCCACGGACGGCCGAGGAATGGAACGAAGAGCTCGGCAGGTGGTTAAAATCTTTGATTTCCTGATCCGTCAGAAAAAATGTAATCTCTACCGAATCTATCAGAGTTCCTAGGAATGGAACTCTTGTGAGGGGGATAAGTGAACTCTTTTTTTACGTTCACCTTCCACCTGTGAGATCTTAGAAAAGCCAACACGATGTCCGTGTGAGATTTGGCTAGTTGGTAAGTTGATGCCTGAATTAAGATATCGTTCAGATAAGGGGTCACTGCTATGCCCCGCGGCCTTAGAACCGCCAGAAGGGACCCTAGCATCTTTGTGAAAATTCTGGGAGCTGTGGCCAACCTGAAGGGAAGAGCCACAAACTGGTAATGCTTGTCCAGAAAGGCGAACCTGAGGAACTGGTGATGATCTTTGTGGATAGGGATGTGCATATACGCATCCTTTAAATCCACGGTGGTCATATATTGACCCTCCTGGATCATTGGTAAAATAGTCCGAATGGTCTCCATCTTGAACGATGGGACTCTGAGGAATTTGTTCACCCGTAATTTCGTCATCATCAGTTGGATGTATATGCGCATGCGTAAGATATTCTACTTCGCATTTGCCAAGCGCGCGCGTCCAAGTTTCGCGCATGCGCAGTTTAAACTGTATTTTGTGGGCATAGTTGGAATAGCATAGGAAATCAGACGGTAAGTAATTAGAAACATTTGTATCGCTCCTAATAACAACAGCATCTATTTCGGTTATATTGGTAAGTAAGAGAGCAGCAGCCACGATTAACGCATGCACAAAAATGACAGCCTAAAAATGAGGCACATGCGTGGTTATTCGATGCTCGATGTGCACGAGCCGAGTAGACACGTATAGAGCTGGTGGGACCGCTCTATACGTCACAGTATCCGAAACCAGGAAATGGTGAATGGGAGGAGAATCAGAAGGGAACCGTAAGCAAAATATAGCGATAAAATTACATAAATCAATGGGTTTTTAAAAAAAAAAAAAAAAAAAACCTAGCAAATGGATTTAAGTTAGTAAAAGGGTTATAAATACGATTGATGGGTCCAATATCTTTACCTTCACTTTAACCCTACAAGCCCCCTAATTAACCCCTTCACTGCTGGACATAATACACGTGTGGTGCACAGCTACATTTAGCGGCCTTCTAATTACCAAGAAGCAACGCCAAATCCATATATGTCTGCTATTTCTGAACAAAGGGGATCCCAGAGAAGCTTTTACAACCATTTGTGCCATAATTGCACAAGTTGTTTGTAAATAATTTCAGTGAGAAACCTAAAATTGTGAAAGATTTAACCTTTTTTTTTTCATTTGATCGCATTTGGCGGTGAAATGGTGGCATGAAATATACCAAGATGGGCCTAGATCAATACTTGGGGTTGTCTACTACACTACATTAAAGCTAAAATTAACCCTAGAAGCTCCCTACATGCTCCCTAATTAACCCCTTCACTGCTGGGCATAATACACGTCTGGTGGGCAGTGGCATTTAGCAGCCTTCTAATAACCAAAAAGCAACGCCAAAGCCATATATGTCTGCTATTTATGAACATAGGGGATCCCAGAGAAGCGTTTACAACCATTTATGCCATAACTGCACAAGTTGTTTGCAAATAATTTCAGTGAGAAATCTAAAGTTTGTGAAAAAAATTATGAAAAAGTGAACAATTTTTTTTATTTGATCTCATTTGGCGGTGAAATGGTGGCATGAAATATACCAAAATGGGCCTAGATCAGTACTTTGGGATGCCTACTAAAAAAAAAAATATATACATGTCAAGGGATATTCAGGGATTCATGAAAGATATCAGTGTCCCAATGTAACTAGCGCTAATTTTGAAAAAAAGTGGTTTGGAAATAGCAAAGTGATACTTGTACTTATTGCCCTATAACTTGCAAAAAGTAGCAAAGAACATGTAAACATTGGGTATTTCTAAACTCAGGACAAAATTTAGAAACTATTTAGCATGGGTGTTTTTTGGTGGTTGTAGATGTGTAACAGATTTTGGGGGTCAAAGTTAGAAAAGGTGTGTGTTTTTTTTTCATTTTTTCCTCATATTTTATAAAAAAAATTTATAGTAAATTATAAGATATGATGAAAATAATGGTATCTTTAGAAAGTCCATTTAATGGCGAGAAAAAACGGTATATAATATGTGTGGGTACAGTAAATGAGTAAGAGGAAAATTACAGCTAAACACAAACACAGCAGAAAGGAAAGAAATTGAAAAATGGCCTTAAGGGGTTAAACAAGCCACAAAGTGACAGATGTATACATGTGTTTACAAACTACTGCAGGTTCCTGTTTTTCTAATCTGTCTTTCCATATGCAGGGAAGGAGGTGGGGGAGAGTGTCTGCTCTCATCCCCTTTCACTGGGTGTTTCAGCTAACCTTATCAACAGTGCTAAACTTGGAGCTTCTAAGTAAAATTTTATAAGGTTTTATACTGCATTTTTAGATTGGTATCTGTGCATATTCTTCTTTATAGTAGTGTCTATTACATGCAGTCATATGAACATTGGTGTATACTGTCCCTTTAAAGAAAAGCTTTTAACAAAAAAAGCAACACTAAAACAAGGGGTCATGATCTCAAGTTGAAGAGTAGTAGGTTCAGGAGTAATATGTGGAAGCACAGAAAGGGTGTGTGACATACAGGGTTAACCAATCCTGCACCTGTCACCAGGTTTGGCACATAAAGGGTTAACCAACCCTTTCCACCTTAATTAGTTTGTCACAGTCTACACAATCCAGTCCTGCCTGTGACTTAGTTCAGTGGGTCTGTACTAGATCATAGAAAAATGCCCAAACTGCCTTTTAATGCCACCCATGCTAAACTGTCTCTATGCTGCCACCATGTTGAGATTATTATATTGGAAATCCTAAGGGAAAAACAAGACTAAGAGATTAAAAATCTCAAAATACAATTTAGCAAAAATAAATCTAAAAAACACAGTGCTGCTATTACCAGTCAAATGGTTTTAATATTAGACAAAGGCAAAAATGTAATAAAGGAACATTTATTAAGAACAAAAAAGTCACAGTGCATATATGTGTGTGTGTGTGTGTGTGTGTATATACACAGTGGGGCAAAAAAGTATTTAGTCAGCCACCAATTGTGAAAGTTCTCCCACTTAAGAAGATGAGAGAGGCCTGTAATTTTCATCATAGGTATACCTCAACTATGAGAGACAAAATGTGGAAACAAATCCAGACAATCATATTGTCTGATTTGGAAAGAATTTATTTGCATATTATGGTGGAAAATAAGTATTTGGTTACCTACAAACAAGCAAGATTTCTGGCTCTCACAGACCTGTATCTTTTTCTTTAAATGGCTCTCACAGACCTGTCCTCCACTCATTACCTGTATTAATGGCACCTGTTTGAACTTGTTATCAGTATAAAAGATACCTGTCCACAACCTCAGTCACACTCCAAACTCCACTATGGTGAAGACCAAAGAGCTGTCGAAGGACACCAGAAACAAAATTGTAGACTTGCACCAGGCTGGGAAGACTGAATCTGCAATAGGCAAGCAGCTTGGTGTGAAGAAATCAACTGTGGGAGCAATAATTAGAAAATGGAAGACATACAAGACCACTGATAATCTCCCTCGATCTGGGGCTCCATGCAAGATCTCACCCCGTGGGGTCAAAATGATTACAAGAATGGTGAGCAAACATCCCAGAACCACACAGGGGGACCAAGTGAATGACCTGCAGAGAGCTGGGACCAACGTAACAAAGGCTACCATCAGTAACACACTACGCCGCCAGGGATTCAGATCCCGCAGTGCCAGACGTGTCCCCCTGCTTAAGCCAGTACATGTCCGGGCCCGTCTGAAGTATGCTAGAGAGCATTTGGATGATCCAGAAGCAGATTGGGAGAATGTCATATGGTCAGATGAAACCAAAGTAGAACTGTTTGGTAGAAACACAACTTGTCGTGTTTGGAGGAGAGAGAATGCTGAGTTACTGTGAAGCATGGGGGTGGCAACATCATGCTTTGGGGCTGTTTCTCTGCAAAGGGAACAGGACGACTGATCTGTGTACATGAAAGATTGAATGAGGCCATGTATCGTGAGATTTTGAGTGCAAACCTCCTTCCATCAGTAAGGACATTGAAGATGAAACGTGGCTGGGTTTTTCAGCATGACAATGATCCCAAACACACCGCCAGGGCAACGAAGGAGTGGCTTCGTAAGAAGCATTTCAAGGTCCTGGAGTGGCCTAGCCAGTCTCCAGATCTCAACCCCATAGAAAACCTTTGGAGGGAGTTGAAAGTCTGTGTTGCCCAGCGACAACCCCAAAACATCACTGCTCTAGAGGAGATCTGCATGCAGGAATGGGCCAACATACCAGCGACAGTGTGACAACCTTGTGATGACTTACAGAAAACGTTTGACCTCTGTCATTGCCAACAAAGGATTTATAACAAAGTACTGAGATGAACTTTTGATATTGACCAAATACTTATTTTCCACCATAATTTGAAAATAAATTCTTTCCAAATCTGACAATGTGCTTGTCTGGATTTGTTTCCACATTTTGTCTCTCATAGTTGAGGTATACCTATGATGAAAATTACAGGCCTCTCTCATCTTCTTAAGTGGGAGAACTTGCACGATTGGTGGCTGACTAAATACTTTTTTGCCTCACTGTGTATATATATATATATATATATATATATATATATAAAGATTGATAGATAGAGTTAAAAAACAATTACAAAAGCAACAGTTTAAAAAATAAAATAAGAGTAAAAACAGAAACTAATACTGTACTAGCTTAGATATCTGAGCTAAAGAACCATGGCAAATATAGTCCCGTTCGCCAAATTCCACAGCCTCCCATGTAGAATGACCAAATTATGTTGCTGAAATCACAGTTAAAGACGTTTACAGTTAAATATGTTTCTGACCAGACCCCTTTTTGAGTGGGCAAGGAAGGTAGCCATCACTCATTTATAATTTTTGTTATTATATCCAGTACATGCACCCATTAAAGCAATCCCTTTGTGACATCATGATGATTTTGATACTAAGCACAACATATGTCTGTCATATTTTGTCACCCGCGCCATATAAGTGATAAACATGTCTTAAGCTGTACTAGAATGTCCCCTTTAATTGACCTATGAAAGAGACACTGGTTTATGTCACTTTGTTGTTGACAACTTGGGGCCATAAACTGATCATAGACACCAGGTGTCATGATACACTTATGAGGAGTAGTTAATACCTGGACTGACCATCCAGCAGAGGTGCTGTGGTTTCACAGCAATCATAGGGCTAACTTGATCTATTTGTCTCCAACCTGGATTAATCTAGAGCCCCCTCCTCCTGGTGCCTGGAGTCTCTTAGTAATGTGAGATAAAAAAAATTCTGAAACAGGGCTAGGTCTTTGTTAAAGGGACACTGTACCCAAAAATTTTCTTTCGTGATTCAGATTGAGCATGAAATTTTAAGCAACTTTCTAATTTACTCATATTATCAAATTTTTTTCATTCTCTTGGTATCTTTATTTGAAATGCAAGAATGTAAGTTTAGATGCCGGCCCATTTTTGGTGAACAACCTAAATCCACCAATAAAAAAGTGCTGTCCAGAGTACTAAAACAAAAAAAAGCTTAGATGCCTTTTTCAAATAATGATAGCAAGAGAACAAAGAAAAATTGATAATAGGAATAAATTAGAAAGTTGCTTAAAATTGCATGCTCATTCTGAATTACAAAAGAAAAAAATTGGGTTCAGTGTCCCTTTAAACAAAGGAAGATTCAGATATATAATTGAATGTAAAGCAACATTAAATCAGAACTTCTGAAGGCCACAAGCAAGCAACATCTGAAAAGTTCCCACAAGCCTGATGAAAATGTATCAGGTATATTTGTCAAAGGGTAGATTTGTGTTTGTTTACATCCCAATTTATTTTTCATGAAATGTATTTTTGCATTTATTCTTGTTCTTCTGTTTTTTGTAATTTGGCACTGTGTAACATTTATTTGTTGTTTAATATTAAAATATTAATAATCTAATTCTCTATTTGGGCTTAAACCCTTAGAGACAAAGTTGTAATCACATTACCAAACTGTTACTTGTGTGGGGTACTGGTAAATCTGCAGCATTTTCTTTTTGAAATACCTAATATAGTGTAATTTGAGTTAATCAGGTAGTTTGTAAGGCTAATTTTAGAATTTAGTTTAGAGATTGCCCTCCCATCTGACACTTCCCACCCCTGATCCCTCTCAAACAGCTCTCTTCCCTTCCCCACCCCCAAAAATAGACTCAGCTCATGAGGTACATAACTGAGCAAGTGGACACCACACCTGAAAATCCTTATAAACCAAACACAAACTGGAAGAGGTAAAAGTCTCAAAGGATTTTCTAAAAGGTCATCTGATGGATCAGAGACCTGACCTACACTAGTTTGCTCTTCAGTAACAGTAAGTAGCTTAAGCATCAGGAATAGTATAAAGCAAATAATCAGTACAAATCACTCAGATAGTTGACCTCAATGGGAAGAAAAAAGCTCAATGTAAAATGTATTAACCCTTAAAAGGGAAAGCGTAAAAATAAATAAGAATAGAGTACTAATATAGTACTCAAATAAGCACAGAAAAACTGTGAAAAACAGCAAAGGCTTTACATAGCAAATAACAGCACATAAAGGTTCAAATAAAATTTGTACCTCAAATTTGAAACTAAGCTCTGTTGATAAGAGTACCTTACCCATTCTACTGTTCCTCAGAGACTTGCTCACATGCTGAATAGACTAAAGCAACACAGGAAGAGGAAATTATTTAGCTAAGAAAAAGCACGCTAAAATGAGCCCTTAAAATGGTTAATCTTTAGAGCACCTGCGCTACCAGTGAGTGATAAAGCAAAGAACCCAAAGGAAACATGAGGTAACAGTGCAGGTGAATGAAAACCAGCCAAGCTAAATATAAAGCAACAGTAACCTTATATAAAAAGTGCTATAAATACACAAATGTCCTCAGACTATGTGAAGCCTGTTCATACTAATAGCTGGTGGGTTATGAAGGTGCAAAGTATTTACCTATCAGCACCTTCATCCACTGGGCTTGCCTCAGCTGCAGCAACTTGGCTTCCAGTAGACAAGACCATCCTAGGCAGTACAAGCATTGGTGACAAGTCCATATTTCATCTGAGAGGCCTGTAACATTTCTCACTGAGAAAACATATTTCATTGCCTGGCTGATAACTGCTTGTCTATACCTCTGATTAACAGGGTACTGTGAGGAGGAAAAGGGGCCTCAGAACAGTTAGAGGACCCCTCATAACAACGAGTAGAGCTCCATATCACTTTCAACTCATTCCTCTTCAAGGAGGCAAAATAAAATTACTGGGAGGTATTTAAAGCTATGGTATGTTGGGGTATCTTTTGCCTCCTCCTAGTCAGTAGAGGAATTCCCACACGTAATGACTTGTGGACTCACATCATGTGATGAATGAAATTTGACTATGAGGAACATCCTTAAAAAACAAACAAACACAATACAAAATTGTTTTACCCCTAATATGTATGATCATAAAATCATTATAATTTCTCTTTTATTTTTTTATAAATATTTTTTTTTATTGAGGTTATGCAAATGAGATAACAAAAAAAGAATTTCAATTGTACAGGGGTAATACACGTGTCTGTGTTACAATAACCATCAACATTCATGGAATTAACATATCATATTGCATAAGATGAAGCTGAAACCTCTAATACATTTTTTTAGTGGTATAGATTGTAACCAGACACTAAACACACAAGACCAGTAGAGAATGAGAGGCGGAAAACTTCTGGAATTATTAATGGAAATACAATGAGCTTTGTGTGTCGCCAAATGTAGGTGAGTGATATCACTAAGCGTGTGTGTGGGTGCCTGGTAATTAAAAGAAAGAACTAGGGATTACGCTGTTGGACAACTTCTGAGGGAGAGGCACCGAATATACCAGAAAAAGAGAGGAGAAGAAAGAAAAGAGAAAAAAAAAAAAGAGGGGAGAGGAGTGAGAGATTAAAAAAAAAAATCAAGAGGTCTACTTGGTTCGTTTCAGTTTTAAGTATTAGGAGACCTCATTTTCTTCCACAATTCCCACGTTTGACAGTGTAAGGAAACCTTATTATTTGTAGTGAATATGGGGCTTTCCATTACTTCTAGATAATCCATGATTTTGGTGAAATCATGCCAGTTGGGGGTAGTAGTTTGTTTCCACAGACGAGCAATAATAAGCTTGACAGCCGTCAGTAGATAAATGCTTCCACACCCAAGTGGAATAGTACTTTTCGCGGATCTAACCAAAGGGTCGGGTCAACATCAGAACATCTATGAGACAGCATAGTCCATAGGGGCTGTAGGACAGGGCATTCCCACCATACATGTGCTGATGAACCTATCTGGCCACACCCTCTCCAACAAAGCAGGGAGTTCACGGGGGATATTTTAAAAAGTTGTAATGGGGTTATGTGCCATTGCATGCATATCTTAAGGTATAACTCCAGCAGCGTGACGCAATGGAGAGCACGTTTAGTCACAGTCATGGCTTTGGACCATTCTTCTGGAGTAGCCTGAAACTTCAGATCTCTCTCCCATATGATAATGTAAGCTGATTTAAGATAGATGGGGGGGTTCAGGAGATCTTGGTAAGATATTGATAAGGCTTTAGGAATTATTTTAGCCGTGGACCATCTCAGTTCCCATCTCGTAGGAGCACGCAGAGGAAAAGTCGTGAATCCCCATGATTGTAACAGGCTTTTCAGCCTCAAATTCAAACTGCAATAGTTGAGAGGGCTGAAATGCTGAGCGGAAGTTTGCAGGACTCATTAGATGCTTATAAGGAAATAGGTATACTAAAAACTCCATGGGAGTGCCATAATGAGGGGTGCGAGTCTTGAAGGGCAGAAAATAGGCCTGAAAGCGCGTAAATCGGGGATGGGTGAGGAGCTATTTGGGGAAGTGAATGAGTTTTATCCCAAAATTTTAAGGCCGAAAGAACAATATAGTTTTGAATGTCTAGAGAGGCTCTGATATGTGTAGGGATCCACAACAATATGAGCCAATCTAGAGGCTTCATGATAGTATGCCAGGTTAGGGGCGCCAGCACCCCCCACTTAGCAATGGTTGTTGCAAAATTCTGGTTGCCACTCTCGGGTGTTTATTCTTCCAGATAAATTTGTTGCAGAGGAGCTGGAATTTCCCTATCAGGGATTTGGGGATAGGTATCAGCAACGTCCGAAACAAATAAGTAAGCTTAGGTAAGAGAGTCATCTTGAAGGCTGCCAGTCTGCCCAACCATGATATGCTGGGAACATCCCACCGATCTACAGACTTTTGGAAAGAGTGGAGAAGAATTAGATTCGACAATAGTCGAAATATCATAATTTCTCTTTTATTAGGACCATGTATATGCATTGTTCATCTTCAACAATATCTGTGTAACTAAATTATTTATAAAATGCACTAGAAATCCATTCAAGTTCCTGCAATATAATTGTGTTGCAAACATGTTTGCTAACCCCTTAACGACCAGCGCCGTACCCTGTACGTCGCTGCAGTCCTGGGCTTCTCTCTGCCATTATCTTGCTCAAAATAGCGAGATTGCGCTATTCCTGCATGCCCCACAAGTGGGCACTGCAGAAATAGATTTGCAGAGTTACCAATGCAGAGAGGGCCTCTCTACATCGGACAGAGGTGGTGCCAATCGTTGGTGGGTGGGAGGTTTTTAAGGAGGGAGGCGGGCGGGTGGATCATCTCTGTAGGGGGCGGGAGGAGGGCAGGAGTAGGTGGTACAGCAAAGCTACAGGGATAAAAAAATAAAATTAAAATAAGTGCGTCATTGAGGGGGTAGGAGGCAGGAGGGGCAATTAGGGGTTTCCTATGTGGGATCAGTTGACGGCAAGGGATCTGGGAGGGGGTATGGTATTGAGGGGGGGCAGCTACACTACAGAAAAAAATTGTATTTTAATTTTTGTATTTTTTTTAAAAAAAATTGCCTAATTTGCAGAAAACTGGGTACTGGCAGACAGCTGCCAGTACTTAAGATGGCGGTGATCTTTACACTAAAGCTAAAATGAACCCTACAAGCTACCTAATTAGTTCCTTCACTGCTGGGCATAATACAAGTGGGGTGCACAGCAGCATTTAGCGGCCTTCTAATTACAAAAAAGCAATGCCAAAGCCATATATAATAAGCAGTTTGTAAATAATTTCAGTGAGAAACCTAAAATTGTGAAAAAGTTAACCATTTTTTTTTTTTATTTAATCGCATTTGGCGGTGAAATGGTGGCATGAATATATCAAAATGGGCCTAGATCAATACTTTGGGTTGTCTACTAATAAAAAATATATAGTTTTGATAGGTAAATATAAAAAAGCTCTATTTCTGTTTAAATGTAGTGAGGGTAAAAATACTAAAAATGCTCTGGTCTTAAGGGGTTAAAATTTACCACTGACAACACCAGAATTTTTGTTGTTTATAAAGAGATAGATAATCCCTTTATTACCCATTCCCCAGATTTGCATAACCAACACAGTTATAATAATACATGTTTTACTTCTGTAATTACCCTGTATCTATGCCTCTGAAAACTGCCCCCTTATTTCAGTTCTTTTGACAGACATTCATTTTAGCCAAACAGTGCTGACTTCTAGGTAAATTCATGTGCATGAGCTCAATGTTATCTATATGACACACATGAACTAACGCCCTCTAGTGGTGAAAAACTGTCAAAATGCATTCAGATTAGAGGCGGACTTTAAGGTCTAAGAAATTAGCATATGAGCCTACCTAGTAAAAATACAAAGAGAACAAAGCAAAATTGGTGATAGAAGTAAATTGGAAAGTTGTTTAAAATGACATTACCTATTTGAATCATGAAAGTTTATTTTGGACTTGACTGTCCCTTTAAGCAAAAAAAAAAAAAATGTAATCAATCAAACTCAGCACTCTATACCTGAGTTGTGCTGATGAAATCGCACAAGATAATTGATGTGTCAGTGAAGAACCCCAAGGTCATATTTAATTCTGCGATTAGATAAAAGTACAAGATTTTTCGTAACAAAAAATATAAATAAGTGATGCAAAGATGAAAAGAGAGAAAGTGCAAACCTTCACAAAACTGTTTTCTTCTTCAGGCACCTTTATATCGCTTTTATTTAGACATCTTGCGCTTTCATCAAGTCAACTGGATAATGTTCAGAAGTGTATATTATCACTATTACAAAGAAATTATACACTGCTAATTCAAAAACTGTGGATGCTCTTCATACAAACAATGTAAATAGTAAAGTCTGTAAAATTATTCTAGCAGTCTATCCCTAATAGCTGGGTTTCTCCACTGATTTCCTTAGTGCTTTTATGATCTAATTTATTCTACCAAAAATTCCTAACCCAAAAGCAGCAGAAATGCCAGGAAATGTTTGACAGAATTTTCTTTATTAATAATAAAAACAAAATTAAAAAAAAACCATAAGCTAGAAACATCGCAGCAGTTACTTACTTAGGAGCTATAAAAATTGTTAACCTAGTAACTCCTTCAGAGCAAATTACTCATAGCATGGAGAGGCTCTAAAGATACAGATAGCTGAGGTACTTCATTCCAGCTGTTCATTGTTTTGCAAGAGAAGCCTGGATGTCAGATGCTGTATTATGGGGGAGGTATAGCAAGGAAAGGGTTGAAAAAAGGAAGGGGGGCTAAAGGGGAAATTGCTGACAAAGCTTTGTTCTTCCTTCTAACTGCTAAGACCTGGAAGGCACACTCCTCATATTATTTGCAGCTCATTTTTCTCCCAGACTGGTTCATCTGAAATACCTTCCTCCCGATCTATAATGGCATGGCCGTTCAGCGAGAAACGAGAGTTATATTTTCCCCTTGAGTTAGGACGCCTTGTGAGAAATGATAATGGGTAATCAATAAAGTGGGAAATATGAGGCCACAAACTTTATGAAGCCAAAGAGACGTATTAGTTCTGAACAACACTTATTTTCCTTAACAAAGTCACTACTAGGCTGTACCTAATAATCTGAAGGAAAATCGAAAGAGCTGCTACCACATCAGCAATATTGGCAACTTATTCCACTTTAATGGCATTTTGATTGATTTTTCAGCCTAATGGTAGTTTTATAGATTTGACGCTGCTCCTGCAAAACAGTTGTGTGTGTAATAAACATCCCCGAAGGCAAACACTGACCATTAAGGCCCTTGTCTTACCAGGGAGTCATAATTGAAGCATGGCCCACAAAGCTGTTAGCTTTTAATTTCTTTTCTTTACTGTATATGTATTTCCCTGCTTATTGGTTTTTTGTTGTTGTTTTTTTTCTTCTGTAGACCTAAAAACATTTTTTTCTTTTCCCATACACTTTGTACATCTGATATACAGTGGTCCTAGGAGGCATTAACCAGCTGATGTGTTTCAAACGTTAGTCAAAAGAAGAAGGGGGGGGGGGGAGAAATCATAACAGGCTGACCTTGACGTTGACTTTGGGTGTTTCAGTAAAGCACTGACCTGCCGGAAAATGGAGACCTTGACGCTAATAAATCAAGTACGTCTTAAAATGAGTTACCCTAATGCTCATACATCATAGCTGCAATGCCATTTGCTGAAAAGAAACGGGGGAAGGGAGGAATGTTGTTTAGCCTCTACTAACCCTGAAGCAAATACAAACCATTTAACACCAGCACTTAATGTATTTCAGGTCCCATGGCACTTAAAAGGTTAAATAACAAAGTAGTCTCAAGTGTTGACCCCCAATAGAATTTTTGACACACTTCATTGCAGAAAAGTGTCTCAAACACCTAGCAGGACTCAGGTGATCTATGCATGCTTTAGTGTGAAACTGTGGATTAAACTACTATATTACAAACATTTCAGATATATAGATCATAACCCTAACTAAATAAAGAACATAGGAACATTCAAAATCAGCAGCTCTAAACAAAAATCTCTCATTCATATTATATATATATATATATATATTTGTATACACACACAACTGTAAAACTGCTAGTCATAGATTTACATAGATAAACAGATACACATCCTTATAAAGTGTATGCAAACAGAGAAAATGTTATATCAGTACAGTTTACCAACTAATCAAGAGCCAAACAGTTAATAGTATAAAGTCTCAAACTAGCTCCAATCTAGATAGATGGATGTATAGTGAACATGACCAAAACATTATTGACACCATCTACGCTCTAGAATCACACGATTATTGTATAATTCATTTAATGTGACATGCACTATCCTTATTATAAGGCAGCATGAGTAACCCTAACGAGTTAACCATAAAAACAGGTCATCACTGGAACACCTGCAAGTATAAATCCAGTTATTCTCAAAGACAGGTACAGCAGTGCTGACAAACTGCACGGAGCTTCATTATTAGAAGCAAGGGAGATAGAGTGTAAATAAGTCTTGCACCTGGATCTGACAAACATGCAAGGAGTAGGTTGTTTTCCTGCCAGATTCCAGCAGTAGATGTAAAATATCTCCTGCGGCCCGCTTAACAGTGGCAGCATGCTTTACAGTCCACCAGCCATCGTTTGGCATTGCGCATGTTGATGTGGCATTTGTGTATAGCTGCTTGGCCATGGAAAACCATTTCATGAAGTTCCCAATACACAGTTGTCGTGCTGATGTTGCTTCCAGAGGCAGTTTGGAACTCTGTAGTGAGTGATGCAACAGATAGAGTTTTACATGCTACACATTTCAGCACTTCATGGCTGAGCTGTTGTTGCTCCTAGTTGCTTCTATTTCACAGGGCAGAAAGTCCACTTGCAGTGCTACGTTTAAAGTCACAGATCAGTAACACCCATTATACTGTCAATGATTGTCTATGGAGATTTCATGGCTGCTTGCTGCATTTTATGCACCTGTTAGCAATGGGTGTGACTGAAAACCATGAACTCAATAATTAGTATGGTTATCCACATACATTTGGCCATATAGCGTATGTATCTGGCGATAGATAGAGCTGTGTGTATGCAAGTGATTACCAGACTTTCAGTTTGTTGTACACACACAAACACACACATATATATATATATATATATATATTTATATTTACACACACACACATACACTGTGTGTGTCTGTGTATAGCACAAAAACACATATATACACTCCTAGAGGTTAAAAAAAAAAAAAAAAAAAAAAAAGATCCAAACTGCTTAAGACCATTAAAGTTTTAAATTTCAAAATATTTTCATCTACAAAATGGGACAGCTTGGAGAGGGTATGGGACCAAGTTAAAACAGCAGTACATTTCGCCATTTAGACAATACTTACATTTAATAATAAAGCTTATACATGCAACCTAAAGGTAGTTTTATATCATTTTTAATGATAATGCTGTTTTAAATTAAAGGGACACTGAACCCAATTTTTTTTCTTTCATGATTCAGATAGAGCACGAAATTTTAAGCAACTTTCTAATTTACTCCAATTATTTTTTCTTCGTTCTCTTGCTATCTTTATTTTAAAAGCAGGAATATAAATCTTAGCAGCCAGCCCATTTTAGGATCAACACGATGGATAGCGCTTGCTTATTGAAGGCTTACATTTACCCACCTATAAGCAAGCATAACCCAGGTTCTCAACCAAAAATGGGTCGGCTCCTATGCATCACATTCCTGCTTTTTAAATAAAGATAGCAAGAGAACGAAGAAAAATTGATAATAGGAGTAAATTAGAAAGTTGCTTAAAATTGCATGCTCTATCTGAATCATGAAAGAAAAAAAAATTGGGTTTAGTGTCCCTTTAATATAGACTAGTATATTTTAGAACACAAAATCCAAACCAAAGATGCAAGCAGAGAACACTGTGACTAACTGGCAGGAAAAATTGTAATTATTGAAATTAATTGTAACTACTAAAAAAAACTAATCTAATGTAATCTTTTAATTTTTTAGGTTTTATTTAAAAAAAATTGCATTTGTCAAAACTTTCTCCCTCCTTTCACTGATAAAATAAAAGCTAGAATGATTTCCAATAAACCTGCACATAGTTTAAAAGGAAAATTAATTTTTATTTTTGAGAATTTTAAAATGGGGCTAAAACACTATTGGTGCATGCACATTTTAAAAACTATATAATACTTAAAAACCCAAATTACTTGTTGACAAGTTGTTTGTGACACTATAAGATTTTGAAGCAATAGTTTTCTTAGGGAAAAAAGAATGTAAGAACATTTGTCAAAATCTAAAGTTACAATGACCACATCCATTAGAAGTGGGAGGAACCTGCTGCACAAAATGTGTTACTGATTTAGAGACATGAGCATAAGGACAAAGAAGCCTTCTAAGAAATCTGCTGTGTTTTAACCTAGAGAATTTTATTTTTTACTTGCAATAATCTGCATATTCTCCACTGAGAACGACATTAACCAAATAAAAAAAAAAAAGGGAAAAAGGAAACAAAATCTCATTAGAAGGCAACATTTGTTGAGGGTGGAACGCAATAAACAATAATGAACGGCAATCCTTATTGTTTCTGACACTGATGAGCTCCTGAGCAAATTTGTTTATTAATTAAAAACGCAGGTTTTTTCCCCTCCCCTTTTTTTTCCTCCTTCTCCTAACGCACATCTCATTGAGTTCCAAAGATGCCCATACATCAAACTTCATCTCCGATGGAGATAATGCGCATCGGTAAAGCTGATTTTCCATGATGAATCTCAGAGCATATAAATTGGCTAATATCTGAAAACATTTACAGATACTAGAGGAATTGACTACTTCTAAGGGATGATGAATGGCTCATTCAAACGCCGGGAGACAGCTCTGCAAATCTCTCCGGCTTCCACAGCCCTCATTTGATTTTCCAATTTACTCCTTTTAAATTTATCTTCCCACTAAAAATAAAAAGTGCTGATATTTTTCCCTTGTGCTGTTCCAAGAGACGACAGACACAGGAGGGGGAAGGGTATTCTGGCAGAACTAATCCGCTTCCACCTGTTCCTGCTCACCTGGCAAACGGACCATCCACTGAGGCTTGAAAAACATTAGTGCGCAATGTGCTGTTGGACCCTTCATTCACTGTACCTTTTAACTAGTTAACTACCAGAGTGCTGCAGTAAGGCCTCTTCTGAATATTTATTTAAAGACCATCTTGAAGTGGGAAAAATTAAAGTTTAGAATCAATAGAACCTTTGCTTTCTGTGCTGTAAAAACACATGCTCCCATTACAATATATTTTTATATGTAGAATGTGTTTAAATAATTTCCTCTATTGCCAAGTACCTATAGCAACCAAAACCACTGAAAAGTCATCAAGTTTGTTGAGAACAATTTTATTGTATGCTTACATAAAAAAATTGCAACAATGTACTGTTAATTTAGAATAAGAGATGTCTAACAAGTGAAAGTGCATATTTGGAATACAAGCAGCTGAGATAAATCTTAAAAAATGCAAAAGAAAACATTTTTTACTTGTTTGAACAATTCAAATAGGCAGTAGCAGAACAAAATAAACATATGGGTCATGCAACAATATTAACTAATTACACCTGGAATATCCAGTTTCAAAAGAAGTATTTCACTAAGCAGCTGAACTTCCATCAGGTGAGGTCATTTATTTTAGAGCCTGAGTGACAATATGATACATGATACACCAGAGCTTACAAGTACATCACAGCATGTTCCAAACATAGCATGACAGGTGGATATCAAAGTGATGAGATCCGTGGGCTGTCCTATATACACCCTGTGGGCCACCTCACTACAGCAAGTAACCATATTGGACACTGAAAACCAGTTAAAAAAAAAACAGACTCTCTATTTCACTCAATGCAACAGATTTTAGCTATAAAATGTTTATAGGGGAGCAGGAACCTTCAGGCCAAGTAAAAACCTGAAAAAAATGATTGTATGAACTGGTTCTTCTACTTTGCACTGATGAGTTTACTTGCCTTTGTCCTAAGAGCTAATGAACTGCTACTGACTCATTATTCAAAAATATAAAGTGAGAGGTTTATAGTACACATGAAACTGTTACAGCAGAGAAACAGGATTCTCATTTGGACCCAACCCTGCCGTTAAGTGACAAAGTGATGAATGGTGGCAGGGGGAGGGATTAAGGTACCAGCTTGACAGAAGAAGAAGAAAAAAAAAAAGAGAGAATGGCAAAGCACAAGACAAAGATGGAATGCCAAAAATAGGATTTTTAGTACACACCTTCGGAAGTTCTGTTTTTGTTTTGAAAGATTCTTGCAGAGATTCCACCTGTTACATTTATGATATATTACTTGCAGGAAGAAATGGTTATGTGATATAAAAGAAACATTTTTAATAGGCAAATAACTACAAAATGGAAACTTTTAACACCATATTAGAAATTGTTACGTTTTTACCCAAACAAGGGGTCTGTAGTTTTGTAAACCTCACTACCAGCTGAGGTCCCGCTGCTGGTTATTTTGTTTCACAGCAATAGCAAAGATAAAATATGACATAACAAACAACATAGAATACTGTTCTGTGAAATCTCTCTTAAGAGATGTGAAAAGCCTGGCAAACTGATGCCAGTTCTACTTCTGATAAAGTTTTATTTTTATATTATTCTACATGTAACTATACACAAATTCCTTACATGGCCTTTAAAAATGGTCTAGATCCTGGTTTCTCAACAGCCGGGCCGTGGCCCAGTACCGGGCCGTGATAGCCCTGCTGGTGGGCCCCGACCTGTCATGCCCCCCACTGCACACTCTTACCCCACTGCACACCAGGGGCAGACTGAGACCAATGAAGGCCCCAGGAACACTGTCTCACACTGATTGAAATGTATTACATTTTATGAAAACATGATAGCCTCCCTGCCCTGCCCCCACTATTTGCTTAGTTACTGATAGGGCAACTGAAAACTCCAGCTTAAGGAATGCACCAGGATCCGTGGAGATGCCATTTGTGGGCCCCACTACTTGCTGGTCCCTCGGCCCAGGTCCTATTTGCCTAGCTGATCAGCCTGCCCCTGCTGCTCACTTTATATATATATATATATATATATATATATATAAACTACCGGGCCCTGGACATGTCTAGCTAAAATTTACTGGGCCTTGAGATCACTTTGGTTGAGAACCACTGGTCTAGATAGAGCATGTAATTTTAAACAATTTTCCAATTTACTTTTATCACCAATTTTGCTTTGTTCTCTTGGTATTCTTAGTTGAAAGCTTTTCAGAATGCATTTTAATGCATTTTAACAGTTTTTCACCACTAGAGGGTACTAGTTCATGTATTTCATATAGATAACACTGTGCTCATGCACATGAAGTTATCTGGGAGCAGACACTGATTGGCTAAACTGAAAGTCTGTCAAAAAAAACTGAAATAAAGGGGCAGTTTGCAGAGGCTTAGATACAAGATAATCACAGAGGTTAAAAGTATATTAATATAACTGTGTTGGTTATGCAAAACTGGGGAATGGGTAATAAAAGGGATTATCTATCTTTTAAAGCAATACAAATTCTGGTGTAGGCTGTCCCTTTAAGTTTTAATACTTCTGTTTACTAAAATGTAAATAAAAACTGTAGCTAGAGTGAACATGGGAAGAAGTCTGCCAGGAACATTCATACATTATCAGCCTCTGGGTCTTCTATGTCCAAAAACATCTTTATTTCATATAAGCTTTTATCAAGATACAGATGTATGTTCCCTTCATTACACTGAATTTTTTTTCCCCCATGTTTGCAACCTGATTTTTCAATATGAATATTTCCTGGTACAAATTCTAGTGGTGACTTGTGCTTTATTAATTTTTTGTCCAGAGATTCCCAGATACAGATATGTACAAATGCCAAGCAATTTGGACATCCCATGCTATCAAATTTAAATAACAAACTAAGTAACATAAAGCAGCATGTTAGATTTTTTAACTACTTGCATAAAAAATGAAGTGTTCTTGTACTCAGACTGTTAATTGATGCTCTCTTTCTTTTAGTGCCAGCCAAACATCATATCATAGCACTGTATATAGTTTGATATAAAACTATGATGTGCAATGACTACACTGTACAGTTCCAGAGCTTACTGTACAGAAAATGACTTGATATGGCAATGTTGAAAATGTATAAAAAGATATTAGATCAGAAAGTTTTCAAAGTCTTTCGACAGTGGGCCTCCCCTTTGTCAAAACTTTCAATACAGGTTATTACTATTTTTAAACAACTCGTGCAAACACACTCATATACACACACACAAATAAACAGGTCGCCACCTTTAATTCAGGCCAAACACTCTTGCACTGTGCACAGCAAAAATATTTTTTGCAGAGTACGCACTATGTATAATAGCACATAAACACAAACTCACACATAGATATTCACACACTATCTCACTAACACACTTTTCTCATACATGCTCACACTAACACACACACATACTCTTGCTCTCTCTCTCTCACACACACATTCTCTATCTCACCACAAAGACACTAAAGCACTCACACACACTCACTCTTTCACACACAGAATGACACATACAGAAAGACACTGACAAACAAAAAGATGCACACACACTCACACACAAAGCTGTCTGGCTCATTCAAATCCTATCATACTCACATATAAAAAATGTCAGTACTATGGTTGCCATTTCACTCTTCTGACATGTACATTTCAATTAACTAGTGCCCTTTAAATTGATATATATATAAATATATATATATATATATATATATATATATATATAGTCTTTTAAAGATATGCAGCATATGTCCAGGAAAAATAAAAAAAAACAGCCTACTGGTGTACAGGGGATAAGTCCTGACAGCGCACATGGACACTCTCTCTCCTTCTGTCTCACTGATCAGAAAACAGCAGCAGCCTTGAAAACCTTCAGCGCTGTTCTTTCATACATCCGCCATGTTTTCTCTGTAAATGCCTGTGCGCTATAGTACTCACTGTACTGCATGCAGGCTGTTAGAGAGAGGATAGGGTGGACGTGGAAGGAGTAGAAGCTAGCGCTGAAATTGTAAAATAAATTAATGCTGCACTTACATCAGTGTTAACCAGCCGCAGCACTTACCTTAATGTTGCGGTTTTGGGCTACTCAATCAGGTTGCTGCAATTAAATGGAAATAAACTAACCACTGCTCCTGCGCCGCTCACCTGATGTGCTCTAGCGGTGAATTGCTCCTTTCAAGGGGTTTGTTCCTCCAACCCACACCTGATGATGTTTTATTTGCTATAATTCTATCATGTAGTAAATATTTCCATGCTGTCTGGGTAGACTGAGGGACCTTTCCTCAGTATACCCAGCATTGCATATATACATATGGTAGGTGGGGTCATTTTTATAGCTCTCTTCCTCCTCTCCAAAATGATCTCATGCCTCTCTATTTGGCATAGGCACTTACAAATTGGACAAACAAAAAGGATTATTACTAACTAGGCGATAAGCCTGCCCAGAGGGCAGTCTACGTTTAAAAAATACAAACCCCTAAGCTAATTTTACTAAAAATAAAAAATGTAAAATTACAGAAAAAAATAAACAAAGCTATAAAAAATAAAAAGTTTAAACCTAAACTAATGCCTGATGAAACGGTCCTTGCTAGGGCTGAGAAACGCGTTGCATTTTAAACCATTGTTTGCTAATGTTTTTAATATTTGTTAATTAATAAACTAACTTGTTCTATAGCAGTCACAATCACTGCTACTGACTTTCCACTAACTTTTGAGTGAAGCAGGATCCCCCTGCATTGACCTACCTACACCTGGAGAGGGTTAGCTGATACACCCCAAGTTACTAGCCTGCACCTACCAGTACATAAGTGTACTTGGGCTAAATGTAAGTACCCACTTGGCTATATATGTAATCATTTGTGGTTCAGCATATTGATATACACATGAGGTGCCCCTCTTGTCTCCTGTTTTTCATTCAAACCTAAACTAATACCCCTATAAAAATAAAAAATCCCCCCCAAAATAAACACACCACTAATCTAATACCAAACTACCAATAACCCTTAAAAGGGTCTTTTGTAGGGCATTGCCCTAAGTTAAACAGCTCTTTTACTTAAATGTTTTACCAATTACCCCCTAACAGTAACCCCCCCCCCCAACCAACCAACCAACCCCTCCCACCAAATAAAAAACCTAACATTAAAAACACCTAAACTACCCATTGCCCCTAAAGGGGCATTTGTATGGGCATTATCCTTAAAAGGGCATTCAGCTCTTCTACTGCCCTTAAAATGGCAATCGGCTCTTTTACAGTCCATAAAATCCCTAATCTTAAAAATAAAAATAAAAACAATCCTAAGACTAAGCCCCAAAAAGGTACTCATCGTTCCTGAAGTCCGGCGGAGAAGGTCTTCTTCCAGGCCTGGGGTACCTTGCATTCAATATTCAGTGTGCGACGGACGATCGAATGAAAAGGATCCTCCACGCCGCTGAGGATCCGTGCATCGGGGAAGCCAGCTCCGCACCGCCTTCGCTCCAGATGAAGATAGAAGATGATGGAGCCGCCTGGAAGAAGACCTTCTCTGCCGGACTTCAGGAACAGTGAGTACCTATTTGGGGCTTAGTTTTAGGATTTTATTTTTTATTTTTAAGATTAGGGAATTAATGGGCTGTAAAAGAGCTGAATGCCATTTTAAGGGCAGTAAAATAATTGTATGCCCGTAAAAACAAAATTTATGCTTACCTGATAAATTTATTTCTTTCTTGACACGATGAGTCCACGGATCATCTAATTAGTATTGGGAATATCACTCCTGCCCAGCAGGAGGCGGCAAAGAGCACCACAGCAAAGCTGTTAAATATCACCTCCCTTTCCTGCAACCTCAGTAATTCGACCGAAGCAAAGAAGAGAAAGGAAGCAACAAAGTGCAGAGGTGTCTGAAATTTATAATAAAACACTGTCCATAAGAAAACAGGGCGGGCCGTGGACTCATCGTGTCAAGAAAGAAAGAAATTTATCAGGTAAGCATAAATTTTCTTTCTAATGACACGATGAGTCAACAGATCATCTAATTACTATTGGGAATCAATACCCAAGCTAGAGGACACAGATGATACGGGAGGGACAAGACAGGGAACCTAAACCGAAGGCACCACTGCTTGAAGAACCTTTCTCCCAAAAGAAGCCTCAGCTGAGGCAAAAGTATCAAATTTATAAAACTTTGAAAAAGTATGCAAAGAGGACCAAATTGCAGCCTTGCAAATCTGTTCCACCGAAACTTCATTTTTGAATGACCAGGAAGAGGAAACAGCCCTCGTAGAATGAGCCGTAACTCTCTCAGGAGGCTGCTGTCCAGCAGTTTCATAGGCCAAGCGAATGATACTCCTCAGCCACAAAGAAAGAGAAGTAGCCGTAGCTTTACGTTTCCCAAAGAAAACCACAAACAGAGCAGAAGACTGACGAAATTCCTTAGTCGCCTGTAGATAGAATTTTAGCGCACGCACCACGTCTAGGTTGTGCAGCAGACGTTCTTTATGAAAGATCGGTTAGGACATAAAGAAGGAACAATCATCTCATGATTAATGTTCCTATCCGAAACCACTTTAGGGAGAAACCCTAACTTAGTACGCAAAACTACCTTATCCGAATGAAAAATAAGGTAAGAGGACTCAAACTGTAATGCAAAGAGCTCTGAGACTACAAGCAGATGAAATAGCAACAAGAAACAAAACCTTCCAAGATAATAATTTAATATCTAAAGAATGCATAGGCTCAAACAGAGCCTGTTGAAGAACCTTAAGAACAAGGTTAAGACTCCAAGGAGGAGTAACAGGTTTAAACACAGGCCTGATTCTGACTAAGGCCTGACAGAACGATTGGACGTCTGATACATCCGCCAGACGTTTATGTAACCAAATAGGCATGGCAGATATCTGAACATGCCGATAAACCCTTCTCCAAACCCTCTTGGAGAAAGACAGAATTTCTAGGAATACAAACTCTACTCCAAGAGTAGCACTTTGATTCACACTAACACAGATATATACGCCATATCTTGAAGTAAATCTTCCTGGTAACTGGCTTATGAGCCTGATCGACTCAGAAAATCCCCACTTAGATAGGATTAAGCGTTCACCCTCCAAACAGCTTCAGAGAAACTAGATTTGGATGAAGGAAGGGCTCTTGAAGTAGGAGGTCCTGTCTCAGAGTAAGTTCATGCTGGTGCAATGAGGATCACCGACGCACTCTCCTGTTTAATTCGAGCAATGACCCGAGGAGGGAGAACGAATGGAGGAAATAGGTATGCAAGACTGAAATTCCAAGGGACCGCTAGAGCACCTATCAGTATAGCCTGAGGATCCCTCAACCTCGACTCGATTCATTTCCGGCTGTCCCCATTTGAGAATTAAGCTGGAAAAAAACACCTCTGGATGGAGTTCCCCCTCCACCGGGTGAAAAGGTCTGTCTGCTCAGAAAATCCGCTTCCCAACTGTCCACTCCAGGAATGTGGATCGCAGATAGACAGAAGATATGGGTCTCCGCCCACTGAATAACTCTGGCTACCTCTGCCATGGCCAAGGAACTCCGAGTTCCTCCCTGATGGTTGATGTAAGCCACTGAAGTTATGCTGTCCAACTGGAACCTGATAAACCGGGCTGAAGCTAACTGAGGCCAGGCTAGAAGAGCAATGAAGATTGCCCTTAGCTCTAAAATGCTTATGGGAAGAACAGACTCCTCCCGAGTCCATGTCCCCTGAGCCTTTAGAGAGCCCCAGACTGCTCCCCATCCCAGCAGGCTGGCGTCTGTTGTCACAATCGCCCAGGTGGGTCTGCGGAAGCAGGTTCCCTGGGAGAGATGTTCCTGAAACAAACACCAAAGAAGAGAATCTCTTGTCGCCTGGTCCAGATGTAATCGCTGAGACATATCCACATAATCCTTGTTCCACTGTTTGCGCATGCATAACTGTAGAGGTCTGAGGTTGAAATGGGCAAACGCAATTATGTCCATGGCAGCTACTATCAGACCGATCACCTCCATACATTGAGACACTAACGGCCGAGGAGGGGACTGAGGTGCCAGACAAGAATCGAAGATCCTTGATTTTCTGACCTCTGTCAGAAAGATTTTCATCGATAGAAAAACAATTATAGTTCCTACGCAGACTACCATGTAGCTGAGACAAGGGACTTCTTTCCAACTCCAAACTTGAACGAAGCAAGACAAATGAGAGAGTTTACTAGAAGAAGGATGTCGCCTAAACCAATAGGGCGGCCACAGCAATCCCAGAATCCTTGAGAAAACTCAAGAAGCTATGGCAAAGCCATTGTTGAACAACAAACTGAAAAAAGTTTGGTCAGAAAGTAAAAACTCAAAAATCTCAGAAGAACCCTTTAATGGGAACCTGAGAACACGCATCCGTTCGGTCTAAGGTCATAATAAATTGACCCTCTGCACCAAGGAAGAATGGAGCGAATAGCCTCCATCTTGAAGAACAGTACTCTGAGAAACTGCTTAGACAATTGAGTTCTAAAGTAGAACAAAAAGTTCCCTCTGGAACCACGAACAGAATGGAATTATACAAACCCCTGTTCCAGAACTAGAACTGGACACTCACTCCTGGGGAGGAAGATCCTGAACACATTACAAAAATGCCTTACTTCTTATCTGACTGCAGATAATCTTGAGAGGCAAAACATGCTCCTGGGAGGAAGGGGTTGAATTCCAAATCGAAACCCTGGAGTACAATATCAACAGCCCCTTAGGGATCTAGGACCTTTTGTATCCAGTCAAGACAAAACTGAGATAGATGTAATAAGACAAGGCATTGTCCTGAAGAACAAATAACCTCCAGCCCTTAGAGGATGGTAATGATCCATCGAACTCTTGGGTATGACCCCAGCAAGCTTTCACCAAAGTAGAAACGTTCCCTTCTACATAGGACACCGTGCAGTCAAGAAGTCAGCAATGTGAGAATCTCTAAAGGACTGGAGACAGGAGAAAAGGCATCCCTAATTACTCCTACCAAAAATATCTTGATAGCACTTTCAAGGGTTGACAACGAAGGAAGTATCGGTGTCGTCCAATTAGCCAAAAACCTCATTTAATAATACACGAGGAATTTCAAGCATACATCTGAAGGAGATAACTTCAGCATCAGATGAAGGAATTAAACTGTCCGTATCTGAGATTTCACCCTCAGAAACTACCTTAGGCGAGAGAGAGGGATCTCTGTAGCAGAATGTGGAACAGAACCCAACTATCTGAAAAACTTTAATGTCCTCTTGCATTTTCCCTATAAAAAAAGGAAAAAACAGACAAAGCTGCAGATACCGCAGTGGGTACATGAGCTGCAAATTATGTAGGCAAATATACTCCTCCAGGAGATTGAGAGGAACCGCAGGGCACTGCATATGTGACACCATAAAGGCTTGGGACGTTTAAAGAGAAGCCGTGGCAATGCCTGAACAGCATCATCCCGGGAGACATGAGACTCAGATTGCAACAAACTAGGTGTACATTTCCTAGCTCTGGCTAACAAAAAGTATAGACCAATTAAAATGTCTAGAGATTTTGTATTGAGGAACAAGAGGCCCAAAGAAAAATACATATTTCAAAAAAAATATTTTATGTAACATAAGGGACATAAAAGTTTACCACAACAATCTGCCCTCCAAAATATAATGGACCTAAATGTTTGCCAACAAACGTTGTCCTTAGCTATCCCTGTTCCAAATACAAATTAATTCTACCACTAACCAAACTGGTATATAACAAAGAAATATGACCATCAATATCTAAAAACCAGTGTGTTATAGACAAAATGCAAACAAAATGTATCTGAAGAGTGAAAACGTTTCATTAAAAAGTACTATCACTTTAAGAACATAACACTCGCTTAAGATAGTACTAGCCTGGAATAACTCCCCATCTAGGATGATATAAACTCTATAGAATAAGCCTAAAAATATTCTAAGGCATACACAGCAAGATTTACTAAGAAACAAAGTGTAAATTTTTTATTTTGACACATTAGAACTCTAAAACATTCCACAATTACTCTCACGAATGTTAAATTGACCAGAGCTCTCTGGATACAGACCGAGTCCAACGCTGCTACGATCTCCGACGGAGCAGTTAAGAAAGTGTGGGTCACATGACCGGATTCCAACTATAGCCGAAATGGTGCCCGCTCTCCTTCACTGTGAAGGAGGCGGAGACTAGGCAACAACAGAAAAATGAAGCGCGAAAATTCTCTTGAACAACGCGCTTCATATTTAACACAAACATATGTCCTGAAAATAATAAAAATTGTGCCACTCCGTTAGACCTTCAAGAAAAACGGAGAAGACGTCTCACGAACAGTCCCAAAATTTAAAGATAATAAAATCTTACAGCATATGAAGAGATTTTATCCCGCAAACCTCATACATATGTCATAAATTATAAGCTTGCAATGCACGCTAGAGGAAAACTTAACCCCTCAAGGCCACATTAATGCCACAATAAAAACGGCAGCAAACCCTCAAATTTTGTGATTATCTTATTTAGGAAATACTATAATCAAAGTATTAACCCCTGAAGCTGTATGTCTCCTGTCACATAGTGCCTGCGTCCTGCCTGAAATATTCCATAATGGATATAAAAGTCCCAAATACTGATGCAGTCTTCTAACCCTTAAGTGCAAGTCCCCCAGACATAGAAGGCCAACGCACTTACCTGCATCTAGCCGTCCGGCAGGAGGACAGGTCACCTGGTTTGAGAGGCACACCTCCTCACATAGACCCGTGGAAATCAAAGAAGACTGAATAATCCTAATCAGGCTTTAAGGATACGGCAGCAACAACTATTTGGGAGGCGCAGTGAGGATTATACCCCACAAGTTCCCATTGCTTGAAAGCCACCACTGCTCTACTGAAGAGACTGATATGGACTACGGCTACACCCTAGGACAAAGCAGAACAATCTTGCACTGCTTGAAAAATAATAAAATCTTGCTTGAAGAATCTTCTCTCCAATACCTAACTTTACCACTTCCTTGCTCTAACGTAGGCAAAGAGAATGACTGGGGTTGGAGGGAAGGGATGTGATATTTAACAGCTTTGCTGTGGTGTTCTTTGCCGCCTCCTACTGGGCAGGAGTGATATTCCCAATAGTAATTAGATGATCCGTGGACTCATCGTGTCATTAGAAAGAAAGAGCTGTTTAACTTAGGGCAATGCCCTACAAAAGACCCTTTTAAGGGCTATTGGTAGTTTAGTTTAGATTAGGGGGTGTTTTTATTTTGGGGGGCTTTTTTATTTTTATAGGAATTAGGTTTATTTTTTTATTTTTGATCATTTTGTTTATTTTCTTTCAGTAATGTTAGAGTTTTTATTTTTTGTAATGTTAGATTATTTTTTTGTAATTTAAAGTTAGGATTTTTTACTTTAAGTGTAATTTAGTAGTAATTGGGGTTAATTTAGGCGGTGTAAGGTTAGAGGTCTTAGTAATTAAATTAGTTATTTGCGTTGTGGGGGTTGGCAGTTTAGGAGTTAATAGGTTAATTAGGTTTATTGCGATGTGGGGGGTTGGCGGATTAGGGGTTAATAGGTTAATTAGGTTTATTGCGATGTGGGGGGGTGTCGGTTTAGGGGTTAATCGTATAGCTAGTTGGCGTTGTGGGGGTTTGGCAGTGTAAGGATTAGGTAGTTTCTGTTGTGGGAGTTTAGGGCTTAGTTTTTTTTCTTAATACTTCATGTGGGTGGTTAGTTTTTTTTAATACTTCGTGCGGGCGGTTAGGTTTTATTTTCTATTTCTTGCGGGCGGTTACGTGGGTTGTTTTTTTTGTTGTTTCATGCGAGTTTTTTAATTATTTTTTAAGGCTTCGTTTGCCTACGCTGCATCCAGAACAAGGAACACCAGAATGCCATTTTCGGAATCCACCAGGATGCAACTTCAATGCATCCAGGTGGATTATTTTGGCTGCGCGCGCATCCAACATTCCTTTGAGGACGTGTGCGCAACTGGCGACAATGATAGACGTGTTACAAACGCGATTATAGTATAGATAATGAGCCAATACCACAAAAATATTTTTGAACAGCTTCAAATGTCCCACCTCTTATTCATAAAATAAAAAATAAATAAATTAAGCAATGGGCAAACTTTTGAATGTTTTTTCACAAACACATGGTAAAACAATAAAAATAATAAAACAAAAATAATATACCAAATATAGCATTTGAATTAGGGCTAGGTGATATGGGGGGGGGATCACAATTGCGATTTAATCGCGATTTTCTTACAGATTACTATAACACCTTAATTTTTCATTACAAAATGTATTTAACACTATTGTATTTAACACACACACATATATATATATATATATATATATATATATACACACACACACACACATACAGTGTATATATATATATATATATATATATATATAAACCACTAGAATGTTTACAACCCGGGAGTGGAATTAATGTTGGTCACGGTGGCTGGCTCCTTCACCGAGTGATTAGGAATTACTGTACTGCAGAGGCGCTAAGGCTGGATTGCTAAAGTCAGTGCACGTCAGCACCCCCTGTAACCCCCATAAGCCCCCTCTGTAACCTAGATAAGCCCTATCAGCTCCTACTGTAACCCCCAATAGCACCCCCTGTGTAACCAACATAAGTCCCATCAGCTCCCACTGTAACCCCCCAATAAGCACCCCCTTTAACATCATAACCACTGCCTGTAACCACCATCAGCCCCCAACCCACAAGTCCCAGCACCCCCACTCCCTGTAACCCTCATCAGCCACAGCGCTCACCGGTAAGTCGGCTCAATGTCGCAAGGCGGGCACGGCAAGTCAGCGGCGCGCGATGGAGCAATTTGGAACAGCTGATTTTAGAAGGTTGGGCCTCTTGCGCATGCGGAGTGACGTCACCGGAAGTAACAGGGATCCAAATTCTGAAGAGTTTGACAATTCGACACGACACCAGCCCGCCTGTACGTCATAGGTGACGTCAAGGGGGGCAGGGCTAAAAATTGCATACTCTTGCGGTTTTAAAACCGAGGCGATTAACCACGGTTTTAAATCGCATATGCGATTAATCGTGCAGCCCTAATTTGAATATATAAATGTAATAAAGAAATATTTGATTTTAAACATTATAGGAAGATCAATACTCTGAGTATGCAATCTGAAAATGATCTGTTTGAAACACATACTGTACATTTATAAATATTGACATTAAAATATGGCACATTTTCTAGTTCTAACTTACAGATGTATATTTCTTCATACTAGAAGTATATGTTTAAAAAACAAACAAATAAAAATGTATGCTTACCTGATAAATTTCTTTCCGGATATGGAGAGTCAACGACGTCATCAATTACTGTTGGGAATATCACTCCTGGCCAGCAGGAGGAGGCAAAGAGCACTCCCCTACCCATAATCCACAGTCATTCGACCAAAGGGTAATGGAAAAAGGAATAACACAAAAAGGTGTAGAGGTGCCTGAGGTTTAGTCAAAAATAACTGTCTAAATAAAGGGTGGGGTCGTGGACTCTCCATATCCGGAAAGAAAGAAATTTTTTATCAGGTAAGCATAAATTTAGTTTTATTTCCTCTATATTTCTCAACCAGAGGAAAAGATAAGTAGCGGTAGCCTTCTGACCTTTACACTTTCCTGAGAAACAAACAAACAGGGCAGAAGACTGGCGAAAATCCTTAGTCACCTGTAGGAAGAATTTTAGAGCACTCACAAAATCCAAGTTGTGCAACAGACGTTCCTTATGAGGAGGATTGGGGCAGAGAGAAGGAACAACAATTTCCTGAATAAATATTTCTATCCGAAACCACTTTCGGAAGAAAACCCAATTTAGTACGAAGAACCACCTTATCTACATGAAAGATAAGGTAAGGCAAATCACAATGCAAAGCCGAGATTTCTGAGACTCTTTGAGCAGAAGATATAGCAATAAGAAACAAAACCTTCCAAGATAACAACTTAATATCTATAGAATGCATTGGCTCAAACGGAGCCTGCTGCAAAACTTTAAGAACAAGGTTAAGGCTCCAAGAAGAAGCAACAGGTTTAAACACAGGCCTGATTCTGACCAGGGCCTGACAAAAAGATTGAAGATCTGGCACATCTGCCAGACGCTTATGTAAAAGAATAGATAAAGCAGAAATCTGACCATTCAGAGAACTGACTGAAAACCCTTTCTCCAGACCTTCCTGGAGAAATGACAAAATCCTAGGAATCCTGACCCTACTCCAAGAGTAGCCCTTAGATTCACACCAAGAAAGGTATTTACGCCATACCTTACGATAAATTTAGGTAACAGGCTTGCGAGCCTGTAGCATGGTTTCAATGACCGACTCAACCCACGCTTAGCCAGAACTAAGCATTCAATCTCCAAGCAGTCAGCTTCAGAAAAACAAGATTGGAATGGACCCTGAGCTAGAAGGTCCTTCCTCAGAGGCAACCCCCAAGGTGGCAGAGATGACATCTTTACTAGGTCTGCATACCAGATCCTGCGAGGCCATGTAGGAGCTATTAGAATTACCAACGCCCTCTCCTGTTTGATACAAGCAATGACTTGTGAAAGGAGCGCAAACGGAGGAAACAGGTATGCTAGCCCGAAAACCCAAGGAACCACCAGAGCATCTATCAGAGCAGTGTGTGGATCTCTTGACCTTGAACCGTACCTTGGAAGCTTGGCGTTCTGCCAAGACGCCATCAGTTACAACTCTAGCATCCTCCACTTGAGGGTTAACCTGGAGAACACCTCCGGATGGAGAGTCCACTCCCCGTGATGAAATGTCTGATCAGGAAATCCGCTTCCAAATTGTCCACTCCTGGAATGTGGATGGCAGATAGACAACAACCGAGCCACCTCCTTCATGGCTAAGGAACTCTGAGTTCCTCCCTGGTGGTTGATGTAAGCCACTGAGGTGGTGTTGTCCGACTGGAACCTGATAAACCGGGCTAAGGACAATTGAGGCAAAGCCATCAGAGCATTGTAAATCGCTCTCAACTCCAAGATGTTTATTGGAAGAGCAGACTCATCCAGAATCCATAGTCCCTGAGCCTTTAATGAGTCCCAAATTGCTCCCCAGCCTAGCAGGCTGGGGTCCATGGTCACTATCACCCAGGAAGGTCTCCAGAAGCATGTGCCCTGAGACAAATGCTTCTGAGCAAGCCACCACGGGAGAGAGTCTCTTGTCTACTAGTCTAGAAAGGTGAATCTAAGGAACTTGTGATGATCCCTGTGAATAGGAACATGAAGATATGCGTCCTTCAGGTCTATGTTCGACATGAACTGACTCCCATTTTGAAGGACGGTACCCTGAGAAACTTGTTGAGACACTTTAGGTCTAAAAAAGGGCGAAAAATTCCCTCTTTTTTGGGAACCACATACAGATTTGAATAGAATCCTAGACCCTGCACCCTTACTGGAACTGGAACAATCACTCTCAAGGAGGAAAGGTTGTGAACGCAGTTCAAGAATGCCTCTCTTTTTACCTGGTCTGCAGATAATCTTGAAAGGTGGAATCTGTCCCCGAAGGGAAAAATTTGAATTCTATTTTGTAACCCTGAGATACTATGTCCACAGTTCAAGGATCTGGGACATCTCGTATCCATGCTTGACAAAACAGGAAACATCTGCCCCCCACTTGATCCGATCCTGAATCGGGGGCAAACCCTTCATGCTAACTTAAACTCAGCTGAGGGTTTATTTGATTGCTTCCCCTTATTCCAAGATTGATTGGGCTTCCAAGAAGACTTGTACTGTTCCTGCTTGGAAGAGGGAGAGGAAGACTTTTGACCTTTGTAGTTACAAAAGGAACGAAAATTACTTTCACGTCCTTTAGGACTGTTCTTCTCGCCTTGTGGTAGAAAAGACCAATTTCCATAATATCAGAAATTATTTCTGTCAGACCAGGTTTAAACAAAGTCTTATCCTTGTAAGGAAGCGCCAGAAGATTGGACTTTGAGGTAACATCAGCTGACCTAGATTTTAGTCACACCTACGGGCTAAAACAGTGAAGCCGCACAGCTTGGCTCCCAGGCTAATAACTTGCATGTTAGCATCAGAAATAAATTAATTGGCTAGTTTGAGAGCCTTAATCCTATACTGGATCTCCTCCAATGGAGTCTCTATTAAAATTGATTCAGAAAAGGCGTTGCACCACTAAGATGCCACACTTGCTACTGTGGCAATACAAACTGCAGGTTGCCATTGAAGACCTTGATGAACATACATCTTTTTCAAATAAGCCTCCAGCTTTTTGTCCATTGGATTCTTAAAGGAGCAGCTATCCTCTATAGGGATTGTAGATCTCTTAGCCCATGCAGAAATAGCCCCTTTTACTTTAGGCACCGTGCGCCATAAATCTTTAATGGAGTCCGCAACAGGAAACATATTTTTAAAAAAGCCGGGAGATGGGGAGATAGGTATCCCTGGCTTCTCCCATTCCTGTGAAATAATCTCTGTCACACGGTCTGGAACAGGAAACACTTCCACAGAGGAAGGAACATCATAGTATTTATTAAGTTTACTAGACTTCTTAGGGTTGACAATGACAGAAGTATCGGAGTCGTCCAAAGTAGCCAATACCTCCTTTAACAGTACACAAAGGTGTTCAAGCTTAAATCTAAACTTTACTTCTTCAGTATCAGATGAAGGAATTATACTGTCTGAATCTGAGATTTCCCCCTCAGAGGCTACCGACGTATCCTCCTCATCAGACTTATGAGGGAGGGCAACCTGCGTAGCAGTAGAAGGGACAGATACCTTACTATCTGAAAATTTTTTAATTTTCCTCTTGCGCTTCCCCAACATAGGAAAAGCAGATAATGCCGCAGATACCGCAGAAGATACCTGTGCAGCAAAATCTGCAGGCAAATAAACTCCTCCAGAAGGCTGAGAGGAACTGCAGGGCACTGTATGTGATGCCACAGAGGCTTGGGACATTTGAGGAGAAAGCTGTGGCATTGCCTGAACAGCATCATCCTGAGAGACATTGGGCTCAGAGGGCAACAATTTATCTTTAAATTGAAGTGTTCTAGCTAAGCATGCAGCACAGAATTGCATAGGCAAAACAATTTGTGCCTCAAGGCATAACAAGCATTTGTCAAAAGACACAGAGTCTTGGTCCATTTCCATAATACTAAATAAAAATTCCCCAAACTGTAGAATTTTTGTTTAATACACTGTCACTTTAGGAATTTTTTAATACCACAGCCGCTTAAAGTTGTGCAAAATTTCTTTAAAATAATAAAGCAATCAAGCCCCCTACACCTCAGACATGCTGAGGTGCCTTGCCGTAACACTTATACACAATTTGGCTGCCAGAAGTCTCTAAATCGATCATATAGTAGATAGACACTGAAGAGACTGTAATTAAATGACGCCGCTCCATGAATATCCGACAGCAGAGAGAAGTCACATGACCGGCAGAGAGAGGAAACTACGCAAGTAAAAGGTGCACGTTTCCCTCTGCCTACAACACCGGAGCTTAATTTACACAAACGCTCAAGCAGTCTGTGAGTTAGTCTGTTCTAGCTAAGCAAGCAAAGAAAACCAACTGCCAAATTATAAATTTATACATAAATCTCTGTATAAAACATAAGCTACACACATACGAATAAAGTATTTCAACAAAATTAACCCAAAGAGGAAAAATGTCTCAAAGAGCAGATTAACCCCTAGTCTCAATATACATAATGTGCCTACCCACTGACAAAGAAAATCCTGTATAAAGAATTTTAAAAATGTCCCCATCTACTGCATATGACATATTCTTCTGAAGTGCAAGTCCCCAAGACCTAGAAGACAAAAGCACTTACCTGCAGTCTAGTTGTCCGGCAGGAAGACAGCTCACAAGGTGTGAAAGAACACATACTCCTTACAGAGACCTGTAGAAAAGGAAAGAACAGTAGTAACCAACTCTGGCTTTCTGTACCATGGGCAGCAATGTGTTAGGAAACAAAGCAAGGACTACCCCACAACTTCCTAACTGCTTAAACACCACCACTACTCTACTGAAGAGATTGACGTGGTCTCAGCTAAACCCAAATCCTTGCTTGCAGGGAAAAGTACTCGAAAAAGTAATTTATTTCTTCAGACACCAAACTTCATCTCCTCCATTGACAGAGGCAAAGAGAATGACTGCGGATTATGGGTAGGGGAGTGACACTTAACAGCTTTGCTGTGGTGCTCTTTGCCTCCTCCTGCTGGCCAGGAGTGATATTCCCACTAGTAATTGGAATGACGTTGTGGACTCTCCAAATCTTAGGAAAGAAAATATGATTAGCAGCTAGTACATAACATACATTTCGGATATGTTCAGTAAAAGCTGACTTCACAACAAAAAAAAACTCAAAACATCTGACAGTACAAGAAGCAGTGTCAAATCAAAAATTGGAAAAACGTAAGAAAATTACTAGCAGAGATTTAGCTAATGCCTGTACAGAACACAAGGTACCATGTAGATCATCTGCAGTAGTGTTCTGAACAGCAAACAGCAAGCTTTCTAGATCATGTGAAGGTCATCATGAAAGGTATTATTTATTTATTAAAAAGTAACAAGATAAATGGTTAAAAGTCATATGTAGCAATGTAATAATGGGAAAATAGCATTGTATGTGATGATGAATCCAAAAAAGCAACCTGTGCATCCACTTTTTATTCCCTGAAGCCTTTGTTCCCTGCACTTAGTGTTGCTCTTTTCCCATTATATAGGACAACAGAATAAGATGTGGGTGAAACAGTAATGCCATCATTCTATTAACTATCATTCGTGTTTGCATTATTATACTTTAAGTAAAGCTTTATGTATTCAAACTACTTAGTGCACAAATCAAGAAATTCAATAAAGATTATTCCCTATCTTACAAAAGGTAAGACAATGTAATTCACAAGTTCACCTAATTGCTCCAATCAATACACATTTTGCAGTGACAGGGGACCGTATTATAACTGTAATGAATGCAAAAACTAATATATATATATATATATATATATATATATATATATATTTGCAAATATTGCCATACGGTTTTTGTAACAGTGGGTACTTTGCATACTATTAGTAATATATATATATATATATATATATATATATATATATATATATATATACACACACACACACATACATACATATTATACATATACATACACATACATACAGTCATATGCAAAAGTTTAGGCACCCCTGACAATTTTCATGTATAAATAATTGGGTGTTTGGATCAGCAATTTCATTTTGATCTATCAAAATAACTGAAGGACACAGTAATATTTCAGTAGTGAAATGAGTTTTTTTGGATTAAAGGGACAGTCTACACCAGAATTTTTATTGTTTTAAAAGATAGATAATCCCTTTATTACCCATTTCCCAGTTTTGCATAACCAACACAGTTATATTAATATACTTTTAACCTCTGTGATTATCTTGTATCTAAGCGTCTGCAAACTGCCCCTTTTTTCAGTTCTTTTGACAGACTTGCAGTCTAGCCAATCAGTGCCTGCTCCCAGATTACTTCACGTGCACGAGCACAGTGTTATCTATATGAAATATGTGAACTAACACCCTCTAGTGGTGAAAAACTGTTAAAATGCAATCTGAAAGAGGTGGGCTTTAAGGTCTAAGAAATTAGCATATGAACCTCCTAGGTTAAGCTTTCAACTAAGAATACCAAGAGAACAAAGCAAAATTGGTGATAACAAAGATTATTTGGCATATTTAGTTATGACTGATTTAAAAGAACATTTCTTAATGTTTTTGACAATGTGGTTAAAAAAATTCCTAGGTCTGGCCTTTTGTATGTTGTTCTTGCAGGTGTTTTGCATAACCAACACAGTTATATTAATATACTTTTAACCTCTGTGATTATCTTGTATCTAAGCGTCTGCAAACTGCCCCTTTTTTCAGTTCTTTTGACAGACTTGCAGTCTAGCCAATCAGTGCCTGCTCCCAGATTACTTCACGTGCACGAGCACAGTGTTATCTATATGAAATATGTGAACTAACACCCTCTAGTGGTGAAAAACTGTTAAAATGCAATCTGAAAGAGGTGGGCTTTAAGGTCTAAGAAATTAGCATATGAACCTCCTAGGTTAAGCTTTCAACTAAGAATACCAAGAGAACAAAGCAAAATTGGTGATAAAATAAATTGGAAAATTGTTTAAAATTACATGCTCTATCTGAATCATGGAAGTTTATTTTGGCCTAGACTGCCCCTTTAACAGAAATTGTGAAATATGCATCAAAACGAAATTAGACAGGTGCATAAATATGGGCACCCTTGTCATTTTCTTGATTTGAATACATGTAACTACCTAGCACAGATTAATTGGAACACACAATTGGTTTGGTAAGCCCATTAAGCCTTGAACTTCATAGACAGATGCATCCAATCATGAGAAAAGGTATTTAAGGTGGCAAATTGCAAGTTGTTGTTCTCTTTGACTCTCCTCTCAAAACAACTCTCAAATGACCTGAAAACAAAGATTGTTCAACATTATGGTTTAGGGGAAGGCTACAAAAAGCTATAGCAGAGATTTAAGCTATAGCAGAGATTCCACTGTGAGGAACATAGTGAAGAAATGGGAGACCACAGGCACAGTTCTTGTTAAGGCCAGAAGTAAAATATCAGAGAGGCAAAGGATGGTGAGAACGGTCAAAAACAGCCCACAAACCACCTCCAAAGACCTACAACATCATCTTGCTGCTGATGGTGTCACTGTGCATCGTTCAACAATTCAGCGTATGGGAGAGTGATGCGGAAGAAGCCTTTTCTGCACACACGCCACAAACAGAGTCGCTTGAGGTATGCAAACGCACATTTAGAAAAGCCTGCTTCATTTTGGAAGAAGGTGCTGTGGACTGATGAAACAAATATTGAGTTATTTGGTCAAAACAAGGGGCGTTATGCATGGCAGCAAAAGAACACAGCGTTCCAAGACAAACACTTGCTACCCACAGTAAAATTTGGTGGATGTTCCATCATGCTGAGGGGCTGTGTGGCCAGTGCCGGTACTGGGAATCTTGTTAAAGTTGAGGGTTGCATGGGTTCCACTCAATATCAGCAGATACTTGAGAATAATGTTGAGGAATCAGTCACAAAGCTGAAGTTACGCCGAGGCTTGATATTTTAACAAGACAACGACCCAAAACACTGCTCAAAATCTATCTGGCATTTATGCAGAGGAACAAGTACAATGTTCTGGAATGGCCATCCCAGTCCCCAGACCTGAATATCATTGAAAATCTGTGGGGTGATTTGAAGCGGACTGTCCATGCTTGGCAACCATCAAACCTAACTGAACTGGAGATGTTTTGCAAGGAGGAATGGTCCAAAATACCTTCATCCAGAATCCAGACACTAATTACAGGCTATAGGAAGCGTCTAGAGGCTGTTATTTCTGCTAATGGAGGATCTACTAAATATTAATGCAATATTTCTGTTGGGGTGCCCAAATTTATGCACCTGTCTAATTTCATTTTGATGCATATTGCACATTTTCTGTTAATTCAATAAACCTCATTTCACTACTGAAATATTACTGTGTCCTTCAGTTATTTGATAGATCAAAATGAAATTGCTGATCCAAACACCAAATTATTTATAAATGAAAATCATGGAAATTGTCAGGGGTGCCTAAACTTTTGCATACGACTGTATGTGTATATATATATATATGTATGTATATATATATATATATATATATATATATATATATATATAAAAGTGATAATTTGTCTGCAAAGTTTCCTGCCATTATCAAGAATATCAACAATTTCTGATCCTGTGAGGACCTTTATAGTATTTTATTTAAAAATAAACAACTCAACATTTTGGTACCTTTATTAGATATGTTTACCTGTTACCAAAACAATGGGTTATTTACAACAACAAAGATTATTTGGCATATTTAGTTATGACTGATTTAAAAGAACATTTCTTAATGTTTTTGACAATGTGGTTAAAAAAATTCCTAGGTCTGGCCTTTTGTATGTTGTTCTTGCAGGCAATGTCTTCTGGAAGAGGAACACACAGTGTATGTTTTGTATTGCATCCATTTAAACCAACAAAAACCCTGCTTTGATTTTGAATACAGGTTTAAAGTCTTGTAATGAGATAAGCTTGTTGCCATTTAATAAATAGTAAAACATCAGTAAAGACATCTCATGTACACGGATTTGTTATGCAACAAAATTGCATATTTATACTTAGGATAAAATGAAAATATTTTAGGACCATCTGTTAGATACAACACCATGCTTATATTGTAAGATATAGCAGGGGTGCTCAAAAACAATTTATTTCATCCATGGGTTTTTGATAAATACTCCTCCCTTGGCGCCTTTATCTAAATACTAATCCACAACATTTCCAGAGGTTAAAAAAGATTACTGTTTAGGCAGATGGTGATTTAATGGAGAGAGAAGGTATATCTACATATTTTATGAGAAAGGGGAGTGTTCTGTCACCACCTAATAAACGTATTATGTGGAAAATCTGACTGTCAAAAATAATACAAAACACACACACATTTTGCAGCTGTAAAAGCCGCAACTCTGGGAACACTTTCAAAAAGATTTTAGAGTTTGTTTGTGGGAATTTATACCAATTCAGCCAAAAGAGCATTTCTGGGGGGGCGTGTCCGGGCTATAGCCCAAGATGGCTGCTAAACTGGGAGCTCTGTGAATTGGACTTACAACCCGCCTGTAAGCTAACGATTGAAGTTCCAATCAGCAAAAATGTATACTTCAGGACACAGTGGACTCTTAGCTGAATGGAATTATTTACTTCTTTTGCAATAAAGAGACTTCCCAGACCGAACTGCTGAGATTTTCTGGCGGCTCCCTAGGAGAGAGATTTCAGCTCCCCCCCCCCCCGGGAAACCGGGTAAGCAGAGTGCACTGGAAAAACTCTGCATAAATGTTCTCAAGCATGGAGGATGACCTGTACAAGAAGTTTCATGCTCTGTTTATTGAATTTGAGCAACAGATGCACTGCCGATTTGATCGCCTTATGGTCCTAGCAGGCGCCCCTACAGAGAAGAATTTAGGGCCTATAGAGACCAGGGACGCAGTTGTGAAGGAGCAGCATGGCGCTCAGGAGTTGCGCTGTAAAGGCGCTCCTGTTGGTATTTTTCCATTTGAGAGGATGCAGCAGGAGGTTAACGCTACAGAGGCATGTTTGAGAGGCGCATGTGAACCGAAGGCTCAACGGGACTTCAAAATGCCTGAGAGGAATATGACTGAGACCGGAGGGTCTCTTCCCGGCAAGCAAGACACAGAGAAGGCTCGTGGGGATTGTCCTGCGGGGGATATTCAGAACACTGCAACTTACTTGGCTGTCTGGGGGAGAGCGGCTGGCCCCTCAGTGTACAGCGATGCAGTTGAGTACCGAGTGCTGATGGCCCGCTGCTGTCCTATTACCTTGGGTTTTTTCAGGAGCTGTGATTCGGAGCAGCAGGGGGCTCTGAGAGGAAAGACTGATTCTGCCGTGACGCTTCTTCAGACCAAGTTGGTACTTTGCAGATGCTTTAGAGCCGGTATCGGCTAAACAGATATGTATCCGTCATACAGCAGAATCGTTCCCATAGAACTGGAGCAAGACAGATCTGCTTTTATGGTTGTCATGCTTTTGAGCCCTTTAAAGTTGTAATTTTATGACGGCCTTATAGCCTGAAGTACTTGTTTACGATGCACGCAACCCATATTTTGTAGTAAACATTGTTAGCTACCACATAAAATGAGATATTTGTTTGGCATGCAGGGGTACTTTCAGGGTCATAATCCATCAATGCTTAGCTTCTAGATTTGCATGCTTATTAATATAGGGAATATTCATGTATTGGTATCACTGTTAGTTCTGCCTATGTCTAGCTCTCATTGTTATCTACTTTGATTTCTATCTGTTGCCTCAATATATGACAACGAGGAAAGTGATTGCAATGTGAGGGCACTGATACATATATAGGATTGCTACCTTTATTTATTTTACTTGTCCACTAGTTTGTCTACATGTAGCTATCCTAGACTGAGAATGGTCCCACAAGATTTAAGGTTCCCCCCTATCTGACCTCTATTCTATTCCCTATTGTTTTCTTATTTGGAGATGTTTCTGTTGTCCGCGGCCGGGACGGCAGAGTACATATGTAATGTTGGTGCAATTGAGGGAGTATAACTAGTTAGCTAATCTAGTCAGTTTTGGCTGGGATGGGTTTTATAGGCTGATATTTGAACATGCTAAGCAGTCAAGGATAAAGAGAGAGCTACTGATAGTTTATGTATGTATATTATATTATGTTACTTTAAAAACTTGAGGTCCAAGCGACAATATTACTGCAGGTCCGATAGAGGTCTGCACCCCCCCCCCCCCCAGATCAGGAGTTCAAGGTTTTAGAAGTCCATAGTAGTGCTAGCCCTTACGACACTATGTACAATAACTCTAGTTTATTTCAGTGGCCTTGATGGGACCTATACATCTTGCTGGAGCTTTACTAATATGCTGGGTCTTAGAGGGGCTCGCATCTTTCACCCCTACATTTACCTCACATTTTTCTTTCTCACCTGTGGCCCAGGAGTGGCCGCACATTTTTAATGGAGGTTTACTATTTTCAAGTCTTACATATTTTCAGGGGGTTTGGTGACAAAATGTTTATAACATATGCTATTGATTTCTCGTGTTTGAATGGGTTATGTTCTGATGTAAAGGTGTGGACACTTTTTCTAATGTCTACCTCACGGTAGAAAATAAGATGCTTACTATTATTGCCCATGTGTAGAGTCTACTGACTGTTATGTTAGGTTACTTGCTGCTGCTAAGAGGTTAACGGTTTGACACCCCCACATAACTATATAGTAATGTATCTACAGACTTAGGTACGTGGCCTCTGAGCGGAGTATCAGGGTCTCACAGAGTCTACCAATTTCCGTGGTACGCCATTTAATTTCTATTTTGACAAGAGGGTTATAGCTGTAACCTCAGATGCTAATGGGCACAATTTATTCTCCATGGATATATATAGTTGCATTTATGGTATGGACACATAAGACCTAATTCTTTCCTTAGAGAGCTCTGTTACGAAATCTAGGTTGAATGATGATCACTTGTCATGTTACTTTATTTTTGTCCATGTTTCCATGTTTATATAGAAAAAGAGGTGCCGCACACGGCCCACTGTAACTCCTGTTGTGCAGGATTTCATACCGCTTACAGTTCTATGACATGCATGTGTAACACAAGATTTGATGTATGTATTTAGGCATGTTGCCGTGACACTGTATGATGTTATATGTATTTCATTGTTACCTCAATAAAAACTATTTAAAAAAAAAAAAAAAAGAGCATTTCTAAGGTAAGAAACTGATGTTGGACGACAAGGTCTGGCTTCCTATTAGTGTCCCAATTAATCACAAAGGTGTTAAAGGGTGGAGGTCAGGGCTCTCTGTGTACAGGCCACTGGAGAGTCTTCATAGACCTTACTTTGTACACTGGGGCACAGCCATGTAGGAATAGTTAAGGGCCTTCCCCAAACTGTTGCCACAAAGTTGGAAGCAGCCAGTTGTCTTAAATGTCTTTGTATCCTGTAGAATTAAGATGACCCTTCACTGACACTAAGGGGCCTAGCCGAAAACCCTGAAAAAACAGCCCCAGACCATTACCTCTCCTCCACCGAAGTTTACAATAGGTAATATGCATTCCAGTAGGTAGGGTTCCCCTGCCAATCCTCCCATCAGACTACCAGGTAGTGAAGTGTAATTCATCACTCTAAAGAACATGTTTCCACTACTCCGGAGTCCAGTGGAAGATTGCTTTGCATCACTCCAGCTGATGCTTGGCATTACTCATGTTGACGTGAGGCTTGTGTACAGCTGCTCGGCCATGGAAACCCATTTCATGAAGCTCCCTATGCACATTTATTGTGCTGATGTTGCTTCAAGGGGCAGTTTGGACCTCTGTAGTGAATAATACAACAGTTTTTATGCACTACATGCATATTTTGGCCATATAGTGTATATTAGGGAGATGTGTTCAAAGCAATACATAAACACAATTACAGTTGTGATAGGCTGAAAACCAGTGAAAGAAAACAGCCCAACTAGTACCCCACTAGGGAGGCAGATTAAAAGATCAGGTACAAAAACAGAACTCACCTTAATAAAAACTCTTTCTGCCACTTGTGGTTTAGAAGGCATATAATTGGGACAGATACAGCTTATACATTGCTGAACAAGCACTGAAGGGAAAGGCATTCATCATTTTAATTGCGTTGTCTTTAATTATGATTAGGAAACGGAGCTAGAGTTGAAATAGAAGTTATTGAAATGCTACATATTATTATTCAGACTATTTGGCGAGATGTAATTCTATATTTTTACATTAGCCGGTTAGAGAATCAGCAGAGGTATAAAGGTATGGCTTGTTACACTATCCTGCCCCAAAGAGGTTAATGCCAAGGGAAGCCAGACAGTGCAAGTGTTGCATTATTTGTGCTGCCCTGAGCAGAAGATCCTGTACAATGGGTCATTATGAAAATCTAATGGGTGAAATCTAATTATTTAATATATACATAGATCCAATTAAACTTTGCAGAGATATGTTGCTTAACCCTTTCAAAAAAGTAGTTCACAGAATGAGGTGTTAAAAAAGTTAAGTAGACAGATAAAGTATAGAACAAGCACACCAAGTGTTGTATAAAAAAGAAACATTAATAGCCATGAAATTTACGGTCAGTCTATTAACTTTGCAATTACCCCACTCAATGAATTTTGCTTTACTGGGTCTGATATGGGCTAATCTGCCTGCTTTGCCCTTGTGCTGGCTGACGGGAGTCAGATAGCAGTAGGTCCAAAGCAATCAGACGGCCTGACGTTGACAAATGGCCAAGCTGCGGCAGACTTCTGGAGAGGGGAGGGAGGGAGTGGTGAGACATTCACTTTAATCTCTTTCTTGATTAAATCGAAAGCCGTGCTGTTCTGACATCATGTGATTTGCTCACAAAGCGTCGGCGCGTTACAGCGTGCTGGGTATAAAATGTAATATTCTCAGATCTTTGGAAAGAGTGAATATAACACCCTATATAACAAGGAACTCAGTCAAGAAACCAAGGATCCAAGAAATGGTTTCTGGTAGCAGCATTTATCTTTCATTTCCAACTGCAATTTACCAACAACATTTTGCAATTGCAATAATAATTGATGAACTTATTTGAAAACACTGGCATCACCCCATTTATATATTTTTTCAGGAACTCTGAGGAAATGTAAGCATTCATACACATTATGCGTAAAATGCATAGTTCAAATTGTAAATAAATGAAAAGATAAATAATAAATGTGAATTTCCAGCTGCTGAACATCTACAGCACCCACTTACACTATGTCCAGCTGCTGAACATCTACAGCACCCACTAACACTATGTCCAGCAGCTGAATTTGTTACGTGGAGAATTCTTAACTGGCTGTAAAAGGCTGCTGCAAAGAATAGCAATCCTTTAGTCTATTGATGTATTGTAAAGCACACAGGGTTTAACTTTCCACGGTACACAGCTTACAATGGAGCTTTAAAGGAAGCACAGTATTGCTGCATTAAGAAGCAGAAGAGATGAAACCCACAAAGAATTATTTGCTGTCTTTCTTCTTTATTGTTAGATTACCTATGTGCCTAAAGGCGGGACTCAAAAGGTAAACATAACACCAGGTAATAAAAAATGCAGGCGATGGAACTGTCTTTTTTTCACCAGACTAGGCAAATATTTATGGCGTAGTTGACAAACTCGTGCCTAGTAAAAGAAGCAGCAGAGAGAGCAATTACCCTGATATTCATGGCTCACTTTGAATATTGCACTGAACATTACTCATAAATCTTTTACGAGAAGATCCCCTGAGCTCACTTAACAGCCAGTTTTAATCATGCAGTTGACACAGAGAAAATAACAAAATGTATTTTTTCAGTGGCAAATTAATTTAAGTTTGAACCTCCTCCTGAAGCGCTGCTCTTTTCATCTCCTCTCATTTTATTTTTTTATTATTATTAGTAGCAGAGTATTTCCTCCTACCCCCTCCGTATTCATAGCATCAGGAGGAGGATTCCAAGGAGGAAGGACAAAATAACACCAGCAAGGAATTCACAAGAGGAACAATAGCATTTTATCGCTTTATGTTTATATATTTTATTTCTTGCAATGCACAAACAGTTGAGCGTCAGGCAAATACTTGTGCCTATACGAGAAGCACAGGCCTTTAAATAAAACAAAAAACAAACTCAGTAACGCTGCAAAAACTATAAACTGGAAAGCAAACTAAACGTTGTGGTGCATGTAAAATATAAATAGTTCTATTTATACACCCAAATATAAAATATGAATAAAAATATCAACACAAGCATACACAACTGCTAACAGTACATGGTGCATATAAACAAACACACAAGTTACATTACACAATTGTAGTTTGTATATTTATGACACATAAATGTAATGTTTAATATGTACTAATTATAGCATATTGAAACAATATTTAAAAACACCTCTACATTTTAAAACAATGTAATAATAATTTTACTGCCTCCATATAAGAGAGTAACACAGGGGTAAATGTGTAATTTAAATACCGTAAATAGGTAATTTTTCAGTATGTCTGAAAATGTGAATGCCACATATATATTTATTAAATACTGGCAAACAATATTGAAAACATATCCATGTGTGACTTCAATAAGACCAATGGTAGGTGATGTAAATAATATTTTGGAGAACTGATTTTAATAGAATATCAAGATTTAAAACATTAAATTATCATTTAAAACTGATTTGATCACAGATAATACTGCTAATGCACCATTAAAAAGAATAATATGAATGTGTGGTATCAATAATACCATGAATATGTGATTTACAAAACACCAGGAATGCAAGGTTTAAATAACATCTTGAATGCACAACTTAAATAATTCCATGAAAGCATGATTTAAATAATACAAGTGATGCATGATTTAAATATTGTAAATGTACAACCAAATATAGCAACATGTGATTTAAATAAATACATGAATGCCTTATTTCAATAATATTCTGAATGTATGATTTAAATAATAACAGTGTTTGGGATTTAAATAACACAATAAATGAGGAATTTCAACAAAACCATGAAGGTGTCATTAAAAAAACATAAATGTATAAATGTGTTGTTATATAAAAACATTCAATTTATAAACTGTTTAACACCTTTAATGTGCGATTAAAATAAAAACATCTATGTTTAATGGAAATTATACAGTGAATGTTTCTTTTAAGTATAACATTGAATGTGTGATTTTGAGAACGCCCTAAATGTCTGATTTCAAATATTGTACGAAATGATGTATCCAATAAGCGATATGGCTTGTGGCCCTCTACTATAAATTATTTTCCTTTAGAATAAAACATACTTCACGAAAACAGCAGAATACGCATGCATAAACAAAAAAAATCCATATATTTATAATTTGTTGAGGAGACCAAGTGTTAACGCAGTAATTCTAAGTTCGACATTTCCCATCATTACATTCTGATAGATAAACCGCAACGCCCACTGAGATAATCTTGTTGTTTGAGGAGAGTTAAGTCAATAAAAGCAGTTACTCACGTGTGAGCCCATCCTGATCTTTGAGGGACCTCTCTAGTATGGTACGTGCCATGAGAGCTGGGGAGAAATCCACCTACAAGACATTTACAGGGTCATGTACCATAACAAAACATATGCAACATTCAGCTAATTATACTCTTCATATAGAAGAACGGTGAAAGTGTTACTGTACAATGACTGGATTGCAGTCGCTGTTTCTGGAGCTTACATTCTAATGTTTGTAAACCACAGTAATTTCATAATATCAAATATGAAGCTGACTCGGTTATGTGCAGACAGGGTTAATAATTGTGTTATTTTTATTATCACCTTTTTTTAAAGCGAAGTCCCTATTCTAATCTTGATAAAAAAAAAATACATTGTTACTTGCTTTCATATTTTTGTTATTTTGATGGCATTCTATGAAGAATGCATTAAAAAACTATTTATTTTCTTTATCCAAATTTTTTATTTTTTTTATTTTAAATATGAGAATGATCAAAAAATATTTTTCACACATAATATTGCTCGTTTTTCTCTGATATTTTATAGTATAGATATTAGGAATGAAATATCCCGTCTCTTTATAGTAGAGTGACATAAAATAGCAATATTACTATTTCCTCTATGCTATGGGAACAGAAACCATTCATTTACAACAATCAAACATTTGCTGGTGTGCTTTCATCAAGCCCTACAACACTTTCTTCTCCTGCTCCAGAGGATATGCTGCCTATTTTCCATTACCGTTCTTGTTTCACAGACTGAATACCTATCATTTCTTGTGGACGTATTTCAAGGTTTATATGGTCAGCTAGAGATCTCTGGTGGTACAATGTGGGCATTCCTAGTAATGCAAGAGCTCTGGATATGGGATATAAAA